>NW_027137195.1:0-112999 GCF_040869045.1 Eurosta solidaginis
GTAAACCTGGAATGTGTTTGTATGAGATGGGTATCAAATGGAAGGTATTAAAGTGTATTTTAAAAGGCAGTGGGCCATAGTACTATAGATGGACACTTTTTCGAGAAATCGCCATAAAGGTGGACCAGGGGCGACTCTAGAATGTGTTTGCACGATATGGGTATCAAATGAAAGGTGTCAATTAGTATTTTAAAAGGGAGTAGCCCTAAGTTGTATATGTGAAGGCGTTTTCGAGATATCGACCAAAATGTGGACCAGGGTGACCCAGAACATCATCTGTCGGGTACCGCTAATTTATTTATATATGTAATACCACGAGCACTATTCCTGTCATAACCCCAAGGGCTTTTGATTTTGCCCTGCAGAACTTTTTCATTTCCTTCTACTTAATATGGTAGGTGTCACTACAGTTTTTCAAAGTTTTTGTTTAAAGTTATGTACATTTTGCGTCAAAGAACCAATCCAGTCATCGTTTTTATACTCAGTTGAGCAGAGCTCACAGAGTATATTAAGTTTGATTGGATAACGGTTGGTTGTACAGGTATAAAGGAATCGAGATAGATATAGACTTCCATATATCAAAATAATCAGGATCGAAAAAAATTTGATTGAGCCATGTCCGTCCGTCCGTTAACACGATAACTTGAGTAAATTTTGAGGTAAATTTATGAAATTTGGTATGTGGGTTCCTGAGCACTCATCTCAGATTGCTGTTTAAAATGAACGAAATCGGACTATAACCACGCCCACTTTTTCGATATCGAAAATTTCGAAAAACCGAAAAAGTGCGATAATTCATTACCAAAGAAAGCTAAAACGATGAAACTTGGTAGGTGGGTTGACATTATGACACAGAATAGAAAATAGTAAAATTTTGGACAATGGGCGTGGCACCGCTCACTTTTAAAAGAAGGTAATTTAAAATTTTGCAAACTGTAATTTGGCAGTCGTTGAAGATATCATGATGAAATTTGGCAGGAACGTTACTCCTATTACTATATGTACGCCTAATAAAAATTAGCAAAATCGGAGAAGGACCACGACCACTTTTAAAAAAAAATTTTTTTAAAGTAAAATTTTAACAAAAAATTTAATATCTTTACATTATATAAGTAAATTATGTCAACATTCAACTCCAGTAATGATATGGTGCAACAAAATACAAAAATAAAAGAAAATTTGAAAATGGGTGTGGCTCCGCCCTTTTTGATTTAATTTGTCTAGGATACTTTTAATGCCATAAGTCGAACAAAAATTTACCAATCCTTTTGAAATTTGGTAGGGGCATAGATATTATGACGTTAACTGTTTTCTGTGAAAAGGGGCGAAATCGGTTTAAGCCACGACCAGTTTTTATACACAGTCCACCGTCTGTCCTTCCGCTCGGCCGTTAACATGATAACTTGAGCAAAAATCGACATATCTTTACTGAACTTAGTTCACGTACTTACCTGAACTCGCTTTATCTTGGTATAAAAAATGAATGAAATCCGACTATGAAAACGGCCACTTTTTCGATATCGAAAATTACGAAAAATGAAAAAAATCCCATAATTCTATTCCAAGTACGAAAAGAGGGATGAAACATGGTAATCGGATTGATTTATTGACGCGAAATATAACTTTAGAAAAAACTTTGTAAAATGGTTGCGACATCTACCATATTAAGTAGAAGAAAATGAAAAAGCTCTGCAGGGCGAAATAAGGAACCCTTGAAATCTTGGCAGGTATTACATATATAAATAAATTAGCGGTATCCAACAGATGATGTTCTGGGTCACCCTGGTCCACATTTTGGTCGATATCTGGAAAACGCCTTCACATATACAACTACCACCACTCCCTTTTAAAGCTCTCATTAATACCTTTAATTTGATACCAATATCGTACAAACACGTTCTAGAGTCACCCCTGGTCAACCTTTATGGCGATATCTCGAAAAGGCGTCCACCTATAGAACTAAGCCCCACGCCCTTTTAAAATACTCATTAACACCTTTCATTTGATACCCATATCGTACAAACATATTCTAGAGTCACCCCTGGTCCACCTTTATGGCGATATCTCGAAAAGGCGACCACCTATAAAGCGAGGGCCCACTCTGTTTTAAAAATACTCATTAACACCTTTCATTTGATACCCATATCGTACAAACAAATTCTAGAGTCAACCCTGATCCACCTTTATGGCGATATCACTAAATGGCGCCAACCTATAGAACTATGGCCCACTCCCTCATAAAATACTCTTTAATGCCTTTCATTTGATATACATGTCATACAAACACATTCCAGGGTTTCCCTCGGTTCATTTTCCTACATTGTTATTTTCTCATATGTTGTCACCATAGCTCTCAACTGAGTATGTAATGTTCGGGTACACCCGAACTTAACCTTCCTTACTTGTTAATCCTTACTTGTTAATTATGGCATTTTTTCATTTTTCGAAATTTTCGATATCGAAATAGTGGCGTGCTCATAGTCGGATTTCGCCCATTTTTAATACCAAGATAAAGTGAGTTCAGATAAGTACGTTGTTTATATGTAGGGAAGAGTTAAATAAATTGCAGTATCCATATCGAAGTTGTGCCGGAATAACGCGCGTCTTCCTGGGAAGTATGCTTTCTAATACTGCGAGTTTTGGGTATTGTATAATGAGAAAGAAGTTCGCCAGCCATTTATCGGCATAAGACTTGGTCACGTCTTTGTGGATAGGGCTGAGTGCCTGTTAACGTCTTTCTGGTTATATTTGGTTAGGATCAAAGTGCTTGTGGAGATGATTATTTTCGTGTTTCCCTCTTCAATCAGATGTTGATGATGATTTTCTGTCAACATAAAAAGATATCCCATATAGTAATTTATAAGCATATGACGCCAGAAAGTTAAAATAAATTAGTACGTCCATCATAAGCTTCAAGTCTTCTATATTTGGGGAAGCAACTTACATATAATGAAAGTTAACGACGAAATGGCAGCAGCACAGGTGGATCTGCGGCCTGCGTCCCTTTGCCATATTCGTCACTCATATTCCTTCAAGTTAGGAATTGGGTGTGTGAAAAATATAAAGTGCGGATCTGGAGAACTTGTTCGCGGACGCATCCAATTTTTAAAAGAACGGCAAAGTATTCTGGCAAAAGCTTTATTGTCACCGTATATTTAAGCTGCGCAAACAACAGCGTATTCCAAGCGAAGGAGATACTTTGAGTGTGATGCTATCTCCGCTTTCAACTTATAGGGAGTTTTATACGCGCTTGGATAGTCAAGCGGCTAACACAGAATTAAACCTGCCATCGTGATCTCACTAGGAAGTGGAGCTTACGATTTCTTCTCGAACACAAGCGTGATTTTCGAGACCCTCGCGAGATTCTCGTGTCCCGAAGTACTCGTAAATCTCGCGAGCTTCTCGACATTCTTACTTAATCGCTGCATGGACAGTACTTATACACTTGCTTTTTTTTACTTGTGACTTTTTTGTTGATTATATTGCTTCAATGACATTTAGCTCAAAACATATTTATTATACATATAATTTTGTTGGCAAATATTTTATTTTTCAAAGAGACATCAACGCGGCTTCTCGCGAGATTCTCGAATGCTGAATTACTCGAAGGCTCGTGAGATTCTCGAATCTTAAATTTCTCGTAAAGCTCGCGAGATTCTCTACTTTCAATTCAGTCGCTGCATTGACAATATTCTATAGATTTCGTAGCTTGTGCCCCAGAAGAAATCCTAAGCTCTATATAAAATAGCAATGAATCGATTAAGTTGAATGTCGAGAAGCTCGCGAGCCTTACGATCAATTCGAGATTCGAGAATCTCGCGAGAAGGTGAGACTCGCAAAAAATCTCTTCTCGAACATGTTCGAGAAATCGTAAGCTCTACTCGAGAGTACGCTTTCCTCGGCAGCAAACTCGTTTTTGATAAAAATAATCTGTTGTTGGTACGTTCTTTTTTTAAAAACTCGGTTCTTAGAGTTCCTTACGTCGATTCTGCGCGTCACTAATGCCCAATTCCAACTGTTTTTTTTGCAAAACTTTAACTGTTTGTCGGCTTTGACTTAACTACCTACATAATCTGACAAATGCTGCCACTACAATTCGTCAGCAACACTAAAATTAATGCTATGGCTGCCAGTGTGATAACTGCACTAGTAGTCAAATATGTATCGAGAGTAAAAATTACGTAGAGGTTAACATGGAAACATTGCTGCATTTGTACATTGGTTTCTTTCATAAAAAATGCAGTAACTATTGTGCCTTTTGAGGTGAATGCGCTGAGAAGCTTTGTTCATATTGCGTGCACACATACATACATACATAATTTGCTTATACACGTTTGCTTTATGTTCATGTGCCAACCTTTAGCTTCTCACTAGAAAAGTATATATTGCATTCTATGCTTCCGCTTTTGTTTAAAAATATTTTGTTCGCTGTCCATCAAAGTCAATGTTTTTCTAGCTCACTCTGCATGGCATGTGGAAGCAAATTTTCACTAAATTGTCTAGTGTCTGATGAATGTCCTTTTAGGTATGAAAATTTATTTGTTTTTCCTTTGTACTCGCTATTAATTTTTTACTAAGCTTTAGCTGTTGAAGAGATAAATCTCTACAACCATTGACTGTTGTCGGCAGCTGAGGCTTTAGATAAATTATTAATTTCTTATTTGATATTTACATGGAATTTGCTTTAGGATGAAATTTAATTACTTCTATTTATACATTTTGCAACATTAGAAACTGCTTAGTCTGCAATTGAAAACAAAATGTATGTATAACATATTTAAACAAGGACGATTAGCAATTATCCTTGCTTGGTTTACTTTCCCTTTATAATTGTATTTGCAAATTGTCCGAAATATCTTTTTTAATGCTTCTGAACAGGGAGTGACCCCGATTCAGTATTACGGTTTAGTTTCGTTTTTCTATCCGTTAAGTTCTTTAATCGAGGCTTCATCAAGGCTTTGTGCAGCTGACACCCCTAAATTCGAATTTTTTAATAAAAATTATGTGGTTTGTATGCCCAAGGTTAGCCCAGGGTAGTCCATCCTTTTTTTTCGCTAGCCCACTCTGGGATTAAAATGTATTGAAAAAAAAAAACAAAGAAAAAAATTAAGTTAATAAACCCCCATAACAAAAAAACTCAAATAATTGTTATCTCACTATGGTTCACTTGCCCAGGATAGCCCGACCTTTTTTCCCTAGCCGACCCTTAAAAAACGTCTCGTAACTAAAAATATTTCAAGTTGAAATCCCCCAAAGACAAGAAAATACAAATTTACCGGGAAACAAATTTCAAGCTGTATGAAGCTGGCTCCTTAAAATGCGATTTAAAACAAAGACCACGTGGTTAGCTTGCCCAAGGTGATTCCAGAATAGTCAACCAATTTGTGGCAGCTCTATTTGCATTTGTTTGTTTTTTAAAGGTTCTTCAACTTGAGTCTGTTTTACCATAATTTTTCCAAGCCAGCTTCACAAAGCCCTCCATCAGGAAGAATGAAATAAAACATAAAACTTCGTTGAATTAAGAATATAAATTTTATTTAAAGGTTTAACATTGCCATATTCCAAAATTATTTCGAACAGATCTGACCCACGTACCAAATATTTTCGGTCTTGCTTATGACGATTACAAAAATTGTCGGGTGGATCATTTAAAGTAGTTCAGAACGCGATGCCAAAGTAGTAGAAAACGATGCCGAAATAGTCGCAAAATAATGCGAATTATCCCGAACAAACCTGCCGCCGTAGAAGCAAGTTTTTTCAATTAGAAAAAAAGCTTTCCTAAGCGGGTTCGATTTTGCAAAAGCTACGAGTGTATTTCTGCCAAGAAAAGCTTCTTAGTGTAAACTCATCTGCCTTGCAGATTCCGTTCGGAATCGGCCTATAACAAGTAGGTCCCGTCACGCCAGTTTGTAGAAGAAATTAAAACGGAGCACGACGTAGCTAGGGAAAGAAGCTCGGCCCTAATTCCCTTCGTAGGTAAATCGCGCCTTTTATATTGTGTCCTGATCCGAAATAGCCCCAAATAATTTCGAAATTTGCCCCGATATTAATCCAAAAAAAACCAAAATTGTTCTGCAGTTCTAAAAAAGAATGTGGGTGTCCATATTCTTACTGAAAATGGTATTAAGAACTTTCCTTGTTTGTAACTATTCAAATTTCTTTGTTTTTAATTGAAAAGAAGAATTTGACGCGTTTTATGAATAACTGAATTTTGAAAAAAAAAAAAATGCAGATACACACATTCTTTATAAGGACGGCGAAATACATAATACATAAACCAAATATCATAGGTCTAAGTCAAATAGATTGCGAGTGATTACGATTACCGGAAATTGTTACGAAGAAGGTGGGTTTATAACAAATATACTTACACTCAGTGCGTGTTCAAGCTGCAGTTAATGTTGCGCTCAGTATAAATTTTTCATTTTGGCCTTTTGCAAAAAATTTCCGTGCTCATCTCAGCTTAAGCAGCAGCGCTGAAAAATTGGTCCTTTGAGTTATGGCGAGGAAAGCAGTATCCCCTTATAAAGAAATCTTTCAAGTATATTTTCTATTTGTGTTGCAAATTTCACTCAAATAGCTCAAGTGTTTTGGGGTAATCCAAATATCCAAACTTCACATTTATAATGTAAACATGCTAAAGAGAATTTAAGACCCCAGCGGGTAAGGGGGTCAGAATATACCCGCGGTAGGTATGCCTGTTGTAAGAGGCGACTAAAATACCAGATTCAAGGGGTGTGTAGCGCAACCCTTCAGGTTGCCAGCGCAATATATAGCTTCTCCAAACCCAATTGTCAACCTCACCTATCCGCGGCGAATCCTGTTTCACTAACAGACGAGGCTCTGGCGACCCCAAGCTCCTCATGGAACTTGGGGTGGGGAGGGAGGGGATGGCCTGAAGGTTCAATGTGGCCACATAAATCGTTCCCGGGATGGTCGGGCTAGCACCTTAATGGTGCTGTGGTACCGGAGCGTACCGGATCTGTATCCGGTAAAGGACCATCACATCGATAACACTCCCCAAAGCCTTCGGGGAGCAACCTTATCGCTACAACAACAACAACAACAACAGAATTTAAGCTTTCCTTCAATTTAGTCTGGATAAAAAATTATTTCCCTCTACCGATTTTTTCACATTCGCCTCTGGCTTTTCTTTGAAACATTATTATTGCCCGTACTTTTATTATTCCTAACTCTTTCATTATTTTTCTTTTCACCCAGCTCGCTACATCGCTTTTCTCTGTTCTCACAACGTCTTGCCTTCACTACATTTTATTTTGTTTTATCTTTTATTCCCTTTCTACATATCTTTAACTACTAACTTAGTTTTACACTTTCGTTCAGGTATTTTTACTCGTTGACTTATGCTTTTCTTTAGCTTCCCCGTACTCTTTCTCCTCACTGAGCTTCTTCTTATTTTTCATGCAGCAGTTCTTCGCCCCATCTAAGAGTGTAATCACTCACACATTGGAATCTTGTATCTTCTAACTAAAACTTTAAGTTTCAATATGCTTTGACTAGAGAGAAATGGATGTCCAAGGCGTTGCTTTCGATGTTTGATTTCACTCCCTCTCAACCCGCTTTCCTTTACCCTGCCCCCTTATTTCCTTATTTGCTTATTCCCTCCCTTTTCCCACCACCTCTGCCTCATTGATTCTTCTCCCACTTCTTCTATTATTTGTTTTCAGCAACATTTGCTTTTCGCAGCCCACATTATTTTTGCCTCACATCTGCCTTTATGCACTTCATTTATTTTTCTTTTCTTCAAGTCTTCATTTATTTTTCCCCATTTTCTTTCCACTGTCCATCTCTTCTTTTCTACTTCTTTCTTTTTTACTTCTTCTTTCTTTTTCTCTTCTCAGTAACTCCGCAGCGTACGCCGCGGTGTGATGGTAGCGTTCTCGGCCTATTCACACCGAAGATCCTGGGTACACGCCCCGGGAAAAGTAACATCAAAATTTTAGAAATAAGTTTCTTCAACTAGAAGAAATTTTTTCTAAGCGGGGTTGCCCCTTCGGCAGTGTTTGGCAGTGTTTGGCAAGCACTTCGAGTGTATGTCTGCTCATCGGACTTGTAGATGCCGTTCGGAGTCGGCATATAACAAGTAGTTTCCGTTCCACCAATTTGTAAGAAAAATTATAAGGGGCACGACGCAAAATGGAAGAGAAGCTCTGCCTAAAATCTCTTCGGAGACCCGGCCTTACATTTATTTATTTATTTAACTCCACCTTGTTCTTCTTTTTGCTCCTCGTCCTGCTGTCACTTCTTTTTGTGATCCGTAGCCCACACTACTTCTATCTCACTTCCGCTTATTTTAACCATTTCCTATTGTCTTCCTTATCCCCAGTTCTTTTCCCCTGCCTTCGTTTTCCTTTTTTTCCTACTTTATTTTCTCTTTTCATTTATGCCTAAATTTTCTCACTTCTTTCCAGCTTTTTGGGCTCGCCGGGTTTGTGCTTCATGCCCTGGACCTACCTTTGCTTTATTTTTCGATTCTTCTTCCACTCCGTTATCTATTTTCTTTCAGTACCCTTTCCCTTCTTCTCTTTTTCTCCTTGCCTTCCTATTTTTACGTACGTAGATTGTAACCCAGTCTATTTCCTGTTCCCACCCTATTTAACCTTTTACGTGCTTTTAATCTTAACGTTTCCTTTTCACTCCTTTTCCGTTTTCTTTTGTTTCCTGTTTTTCTTTATTTCCCAACTCTTCTTGCTTATCGTCTTAACCTTTCCCTATCTCTCGTTCTGCCTTCGCATTACATCATTCCTTTACCGTTATCCTTCTTGTAAATCTTTCTCTCCTCTTAGTATCAGTCTACCTTCTCATTTACTTTCCTTCTACCCTTACTTCACTTCTAATAACTTTTCTCTTCTCCTTTTCCTTTTTCCTCGCCCGCCCTACACTTTACTATAATAAATATGATCACTTTATTAAAGTATGGGATGCATACACACTTAAAACATTCAGCGAATGTCTAGCGAATTAAGTTTTATTATACAGGGGACACCTACTTTCCAAAAATTACATTCTAATTTTCCTTAAAATACATGTTCCCAATATGGTCAAATTATTCACTATATTACTATACTATATTTTAAACGGATTCCCCTTTCTTTTAACTCTCTTTACCTTATTTCCTTCTTTAATCTTGCAGTTTTGATCTACTGCTTGAACTATCTTCTCTAGAATCTGATTAAAAAAATCGCATGATAATAAGTTGCCAGTTTTGGTTTCGAGTAGCTCATCCTTCCCAACCCTGACGCAGATGCTTCTTTTTCTCGATATCATTTTGCATAGCCGCAAGAGCTTTGCATGGAAAGTAAATCCACACAGAGATGAATACGGGCTGTTTTATAGTCGACAAAGAAAAGGTGATTTGCATTCCATGGCTATCCAAACATTTAAAGTGTTTGCGTAATGAGATCACAATTTTGCTACGGAGTGCAGACCCCTCTCTTTCCTACAATGGCTTGATACTAAAAACATCATACAAAAATCTTTCTCACTTCATTCATATCTACACAAAGTTCTTGTACCTCATGTCATCATTTCACACTTACCACCTAAATCTCTAAATGTGCAAACATTTCTTCTAAAAGGTCATAATTTTTCTTGCCTTTTTTATACTCAGTTGAGCAGAGCTCACAGAGTATATTAACTTTGATTGGATAGCGGTTGGTTGTACAGGTATAAAGGAATCGAGATAGAAATAGACTTCCATATATCAAAATCATCAGTATCGAAAAAAAATTTGATTGGGCCATGTCCGTCCGTCTGTCCGCCCATCCGTTAACACGATAACTTGAGTAAATTTTGAGGTATCTTGACGAAATTTGGTAAGTAGGTTCCTGGACACTCGTCTCAGATCGCTATTTAAAATGAACGATATCGGACTATAACCACGCCCAATTTTTCGATATCGAAAATGGATAAAGCGATGAAACTTGGTAGGTGGGTTGAACTTATGGCGAAGAATAGAAAATAAGTAAAAGTTTGGACACTTTTAAAAGAAGGTAATTTAGAAGTTTTGCAAGCTGTAATTTGGCAGTCGTTAAAGATATCATGATGAAATTTGGCAGAAACGTTACTTGTATTATTATAGGTATGCTTAACAAAAATTAGCAAAATCGGGGAACGACCACGCCCACTTTAAAAAAAAATTTTTTTAAAGTGAAATTTTTACAAAAAATTTAATATCTTTACAGTATATAAGTAAATTATGTCAACATTCAACTCTAGTAATGATATGGTGCAACAAACTACAAAAACAAAAGAAAATTTAAAAATGGGCGTGGCTCCGCCCTTTTTCATTTGATTTGTCTAGGGTACATTTAATGCCATAAGTCGAACAAATATTTACCAATCCTTGTGAAATTTGGTAGGCGCTTAGGTTCTAGGACGATAACTGTCTTCTGTGAAAAAGGGCGAAATCGGTTGAAGCCAAGCCCAGTTTTTATACACAGTAGATCGTCTGTCCTTCCGCTTGGCCGTTAACACGATAACTTGAGCAAAAATCGATATATCCTTACTAAACTCAGTCCACATAATTATCTGAACACACTTTGTATTGGTATAAAAAATGGCCGAACTACGACTATGACCACGCCCACTTTTTCGATTTCGAAAATTACGAAAAATGAAAAAAAATGCCATAATTCAATATAAAATACGAAAAAAGGGACGAAACATGGTAATTGCATAGGTGTATTGGCGTAAAATATAACTTTAGAAAAAAACCTTGTAAAATGGGTGTGACACCTACCATATTAAGTAGAAGAAAATGAAAAAGTTCTGCATGGCGAAATCTAAAGCCCTTGGTATCATGGCAGGAATACTGTTCGTGGTATTACATATATAAATAAATTAGCGGTACTTGACAGATGATGCTCTGGGTCACCCTGGTCCACCTTTATAGCGATATCTCGAAAAGGCGTCCACCTATAGAACTAAGGCCCCCTCCCTTATAAAATACTTATTAACACCTTTCATTTGATACCTGTATCGCACAAACAAATTCTAGAGTCACCCCTGGTCCACCTTTATATCGATATTTCGAAAAGGCGTCCACCCATAGAACTAAGGCCCACTCCCTTTTAAAATACTCATTAACACCTCTCGTTTGTTACCCATATTGTACAAACGCATTCTAGAGTCACCCCTGGTGCACCTTTATGGTAATATCTCGAAAAGGCGTCCACCCATAGAACTAAGGCCCACTCCCTTTTAAAACACTCATTAATACCTTTCGTTTGACACCCATATTGTACAAACAAATTCTAGAGTCACCCCTGGTCCATCTTTATGGCGATATCTCGAAAAGGCGTCCACCTATAGAACTAAGGCCAACGCCCTTTTAAAATATTCATTAACACCTTTCATTTGATACCCATATCGTACAAACAACACATTCCAGGGTTACTCTAGGTTCATTTACCTACATGGTGATTTTCCCTTATCTCTCAACTGAGTATGTAATGTTCGGTTACACCCGAACTTAGCCTTCCTTACTTGTTGCTTCTTCTTCTTGATATATAATAACCGGATATCAAAGTTCATATCAGCATGCTCATCATTCATTCCGTTTTTAGCTTTTCGCATTATTGCCAGAGTTTGCTATGATTTGAAATGATGGCTTTGATTTTGTCACGCAAGCAGTAGAATGCATATAGAAAAAACTAAAGCAGTATGTCAGGTATTCAAACACCCGCACACACATGTACGTCTGGAGCACGCATGTTTTTTGCCTTGTCCTCTTACATTTCATAAGGTTGTTAGCTATTAGATAACCTTTACATTGACCAAACTGATGACAAAATGAAATAAAAAATGGCGAATGACGTGTATGAAGAGCGAATCTAAACGCACATGGCGGGATGAAAAAAGAGAAATGTGCACAGCTGGAAAAAATATGGGTAGTAGGATTTTTTTTTGAAGTTCTTGTTCTACTTGTTATGTTTGTTATGGCATACGCCATAACATTGCATAAATAGTGTGACGAATGAATTGGAGAGGATAGTCGGGGAAAAAAATTGCTGATAGAATTTATTTCATAAAAAGCGCAAGTGATAAATAAAGTGCGAAAATTGCTTTTCCACGTCGTAGAGAAGACATGATAAAGCACACAAGATTATCTTTTTAATTGAAATTAGCGTTGAAATATTTGAGGTGACTTGGTCGTTATTCCAGCGCTATTCTTTGTAAATTACTTGCAAAACAGCAAGTGGTAGTGTACTGCAACAGAACTGCATCGAACGTCGAATGGTCGCAAAAAGATTTGTTAAAGAGTACTTATATCGGACATTCGGTTAAATAGGCCCTATATCAGCGAGGAATTATAAATAAAAAATTGTTATTTTCTGTCCTTTTTGGCGTTTTTTATTCAAGGAAGGAAGTATTAACGACGGACGCCGTGGTGGGATTTTAGCGTGCTCCACCTACCACACCGAAGATCCTGGGTTCACGCCAGGGGGCAAAGCAACATCAAAATTTGTTCAGTTAGAAGAAAACTTTTCTAGGCGGGGTCACTCCCGCAGTGTTTGGCAAGCACTCCGAGTGTATTTTTGCCATGAAAAGCTCTCAGTGAAAATTCAGTTACCAAGACTTTTATTATAAAACAACTCCGCAATTTTGTAAGTCTGATATTGAACCATTTGCGCATGATCTTGGAAATTTGGTAACCCCAAGTTGCTTTGCATATCTTTCCTGCATAATGCATCATGTACAACTCCTAGCTCCCTTTGATTTCTCCCACGCGGATCGTCGATTCGTTTATATGATGAAGTGAGATTAGGAGTGGAAGTGAGATTGGTAGTGTAAGTGGGAGTGGGGTAGGAGTAGGACTCGGAGTGGGTATTGGAATGAGAGTGTGAGTAGAAGTGGTTAAGGTGAAAGTGAGAGTGGGAGTGAAATTATGACTTAGATTGTGAAATGAGAGTAGGAGTACGCAATGGGAGTGGAATTGGAAGTGAAAGTCAGAGTGGGATTGAAAGTGATAATGGAAGTGGAGATAGGAGTGAGAGTACGTATCCTTACGGTGAGACTGCTGCCCTGGACAAATCTTGCAAAGCAAAACGCAAAGTTTATCAACAATGGAATTTGTAAAGGTAATCCTACCACCCCTCATGCTGAGGCATTTAATTACATTTCGAATCTGGATTACTTAAACAAAATTCCAGAACTTTCCAAAATAGTCTGAAAAAACCAGCAAACTAGTGTCGCGTATAGACAGCGAGCACCCCGGTCACAATTCTCTCATTGGGCTAAGGTGCTTTGAATATAGCGACGATAAAGCTTGCCGCATGAAAATAAAATCCATGCACACAAATATTAAGAGGAAGCAGAACATAACCGGAAAAGGGCTTCCCATATCTGTAATACTACCTTTAACATGCAGGGTGTTTTTATACTCAGTTGAGCAGAGCTCACAGAGTATATTAACTTTGATTGGATAACGGTTGGTTTTACAGGTATAAAGGAATCGAGATAGATATATCAAAATCATCAATATCGAAAAAAAATTTGATTGAGCCATGTCCGTCCGTCCGTCCGTCCGTCCGCCCGTTAACACGATAACTTGAGTAAATTTTGAGGTATCTTGATGAAATTTGGTACGTAGATTCCTGGGCACTCATCTCAGATCGTTGTTTAAAATGAACGATATCGGACTATAACCACGCCCACTTTTTCGATATCGAAAATTTCGAAAAACCGAAAAATGCGATAATTCATTGCTAAAGGCGGTTAAAGCGATGAAACTTGGTAGATGGGTTGACGTTATGACGCAGCATAGAAAATTAGTAAGATTTTGGACAATGGGCGTGGCTCCGCCCACTTTTACAAGAAGGTAATTTAAAAGTTTTGCAAGCTGTAATTTGGCAGTCGTTGAAGATATCATGATGAAATTTGGCAAGAACGTTACTACTATTACTATACATGTGCTAAATAAAAATTATCAAAATTGGATGAAGAACACGCCCACTTTTTAAAAAAAATTTTTTTTAAATTCAAATTTTAACAAAAAATTTAATATCTTTACTGTATATAAGTAAATTAAGTCAAAATTCACCTCCAGTAATGATATGGTGCAACAAAATACAAAAATAAAATAAAATTTAAAAATGGGCGTGGCTCCGCCCATTTTCATTTAGTTTGTCTAGAATACTTTTAATGCCATAAGTCGAACAAAAATTTACCAATCCTTCTCAAATTTGGTAGAGGCATAGACTCTATGACGGTAACTGTTCTCTGTGGAAATGGGCGAAATCGGTGGAAGCCACGCCCAGTTTTTATACACAGTCCACCGTCTGTCCTTCCGCTCGGCCGTTAACACAATAACTTGAGCAAAAACCGATATATCTTTACTAAACTTAGCCCACGTACTTATCTGAACTCACTTTATTTTGGTATAAAAAATGGCCGAAATCCGACCATAACCACGCCCACTTTATCGATATCGAAAATTACGAAAAATGAAAAAATGCCATAATTCTATACCAAATACGAAAAAAGGGATGAAACATTGTAACTGGATTGGTTTATTGACGCAAAATATAACTTTGGAAAAAACTTTGTAAAATGGGTGTGACACCTACCATATTAGGTAGAAGAAAATGAAAAAGTTCTACAAGACGAAATCAACAGCCCTTGGAATCTTGGCAGGAATACTGTTAGTGGTATTGCATATATAAATAAATTAGCAGTACCCGACAGATGATTTTCTGGATCACCTGGTCCACATTTTGGTCGATATCGCGAGAACGCCTTCACATAAACATCTAAGGGCCACTCGCTTTTAAAACCCTCATTAATACCTTTAATTTGATATCCATATCGTACAAACACATTCTAGAGTCACCCCTGGCCAACCCTAATGGCGATATCTCGAAAAGGCGTCCACCTATAGACCTAATGCCCACTCCCTCTTAAAATGCTCAGTAACACCTTTAGTTTGATACCCATATCGTACAAACATTCTAGAGTCACCCCTGGCCCACCCTAATGGCGATATCTCGAAAAGGCGTCCACCTATAGACCTAATGACCACTCCCTCTTAAAATGCTCAGTAACACCTTTAGTTTGATACCAATATCGTACAAACATTCTAGAGTCACCCCTGGCCCACCCTAATGGCGATATCTCGAAAAGGCGTCCACCTATAGACCTAATGTCCACTCCCTCTTAAAATGCTCAGTAACACCTTTCGTTTGATACCCATATCGTACAAATATTCTAGAGTCACCCCTGGCCCACCCTAATGGCGATATCTCGAAAAGGCGTCCACCTATATACCTAATGCCCACTCTCTTTTAAAATACTCACTAACACATTTCATTTGATACCCATATCGTACAAAAAAATTCTAGAGTCACCCCTGGCCCACCTTTATGGCGATATCTCGAAAAGGCATCCACCTATAGAACTAAATCCCATTCCATTTTAAAATACTCATTAATACCTTTAATTTCATACCCATATCGTACAAACAAATTCTAGAGTCACCCTTGTCCACCTTTACGGCGATATCTCGAAAAGGCGTCCACCTATAGAACTAAGGATAACTCCCTTTTAAAAAACTCATTACCACCTTTCATTTGATACCCATATCGTACAAACACATTCTACAGTCACCCTGGCCCACCCTAATGGCGATATCTCGAAAAGGCGTCCACCTATAGACCTAGTGCCCACTCCCTCTTAAAATGCTCAGTAACACCTTTCGTTTGATACCCATATCGTAAAAACATTCTAGAGTCACCCTTGGTCCACCTTTATGGCGATATCTCGAAAAGGCGTCCACCTATAGAACTAAGGATAACTCCCTTTTAAAATACTCATTACCACCTTTTATTTGATTCCCATATCGTACAAACGCATTCTAGAGTCACCCTGGCCCACCCTAAAGCCGATATCTCGAAAAGGCGTCCACCTATAGACCTAATGCCTACACCCTCTTAAAATGCTCAGTAACACCTTTCGTTTGATACGCATATCGTACAAACATTCTAGAGTCACCCTTGGTCCACCTTTATGGCGATATCTCGAAAAGGCGTCCACCTATAGAACTAAGGATTACTCCCTTTTAAAATACTCATTACCACCTTTCATTTGATACCCATATCGTACAAACACATTCTAGAGTCACCCCTGGCCCACCCTAATGGCGATATCTCGAAAAGGCGTCCACCTATAGACCTAATGCCCACTCCCTCTTAAAATACTCAGTAACACCTTTCGTTTGATACCCATATCGTACAAACACATTATAGAGTCACCCCTGGCCCACCTTTATGGCGATATCTCGAAAAGGCATCCACCTATAGAACTAAGTCCCACTCCATTTTAAAATACTCATTAATACCTTTCACTTCATACCCATATCGTACAAACAAATCCTAGAGTCACCCCTGGTCCACCTTTATGGCGATATCTCGAAAAGGCGTCCACCTATAGAACTAAGAATAACTCCCTTTTAAAATACTCATTACCACCTTTCATTTGATACCCATATCGTACAAACACATTCTACAGTCACCCTGGCCCACCCTAATGGCGATATCTCGAAAAGGCGTCCACCTATAGACCTAATGCCCACTCCCTCTTAAAATGCTCAGTAACACCTTTCGTTTGATACCCATATCGTACAAACATTCTAGAGTCACCCCTGGCCCACCCTAATGGCGATATCTCGAAAAGGTGTCCACCTATAGACCTAATGCCCACTCCCTCTTAAAATGCTCAGTAACACCTTTTGTTTGATACCCATATCATATAAACACATTCTAGAGTCACCCCTGGCCCACCCTAATGGCAACATTTCGAAAAGGCGTCGACCTATAGACCCAATGCCCACTCCCTCTTAAAATGCTCAGTAACACTTTTCGTTTGATACCCATATCGTACAAACATTCTAGAGTCACCCCTGGCCCACCCTAATGGCGATATCTCGAAAAGGCGTCCACCGATAGACCTAAGGCCCACTCCCCCTTAAAATGCTCAGTAACACCTTTCATTTGATACCCATATCGTACAAACAAATTCTAGAGTCAGCACTGGTCCACCTTTATGGCGATATCCCTAAATGGCGTCCATCCATAGAACTATGGCCTACTCTCTCTTAAAATACTCTTTAATACCTTCCATTTGATACACATGTCATACAACCACATTCCAGGGTTACCCTAGGTTCATTTTCTACATGGTGAATTTCCTTATTTTGTCTCCATAGCTCTCAACTGAGTATGTAATGTTCGGTTACACCCGAACTTACCCTTCCTTACTTGTTATGATTACAGAAACACTATTATTTAGAGCGCTGGCTACACTTTCATTAATTAGGTTAACTTTTTTATCTTGGAGCCTGCTACTACTCAGCCTCAGATTATGTTACTTCTCATTACCGCACGTAGGACTAGTCTTCTCACTGTAGGACCAAAGTCCATTTTCTTACCGAAGCTCGCGTTAAAGTCGGAGAGAATGACTTAGCTTTAATGGCGGGTGCAGGCACGAAACACATTTTATAGTTCATCAGAAGGGCAGGCGCAGGGCTCCCTCCTCTATTGCGTCCGGCTTATTATATAATGATAAATTTGAATCATAATTTGTAGGAGTATTCGAACAAATAAACTGTTACTAGGCAGCGATATTTACTTGAAGTTAACTGATAATTATTTTTGCATAATTTTCTGTGTTGTTTACTTCTAGATATTATTTTGAAAGCCTATATCATGTATTGTTGTCTAGTTCGCTGCTTTCATAATTTATGAAATATATTTGTTCCTATTATGTGTTCATACATGTTTACCCTCCAAGCGAAGCTGTTCAAGCTGTCCGCGGTTATTAGTCAATTGTTGCCAAGGAGGCTTAAGGGGATTTGTATGCCAATTACACAAATTGAATTGTATACCTAGTTGTTATGAGGACAAAATTATAGCTCCTCTCACATTAAATGTGATTTAATAGAATAACCGAGATAGATAAAGACCTCTATATAATAAAGAGCTCTGGAAAAGAAACAGCTGTGCGGATTAAAATGTTACGGTTCGTTCGTCTGTTAATATAATATTGAAACATTAAGATACAGAAATTGATGAAATCGAATAATGACCACGCCCACTTTTTCGATATCGAAAATTTGACCAAATCGGATGGTTAGTAAAGTAAAATAATGTTGGTTAACCAATTAAGCTTGCCAAGTGCATTAGTTTATGACGCAAGAAAAAATTTAAATAAAATTGTTAATAAGAAGCGTGTCAAAAGAAATTAAAAGTTTACAAGCCATACATAAAAAATCTTGGAAGATATAATGTTGAACATTAAGGGGGCTACTAATAACTAACCACACAGTATGCCCTGGGTTCACACCCCGGGCAAAGCAACATCAAAAAAATTTTAGAAATAAGATTTTTCAATTAGAAGAAAATTTTTGTAAGCGGGGTCGCCCCTCCGGAGTGTTTGGCAAGCGCTCCGGGTGTATTTTTATAATGAAAACCTCTCAGTGAAAACTCATCTGCCTTGCAGATGCCGTTCGGAGTTGGCATAAAACATGTAGGTCCCGTCCGGCCAATTTGTAGGGAAAATTAAGAGGAGCACGACGCAAATTGGAAGAGAAGCTCGGCCTAAGATCTCTTCGGAGGTTATCGAAGCTTATATTTATTTTATTTTTGTTTAACCACAATAATGTAAACAATATCAGTGCCACAGTTCCTGAAAGTTAAAAAAAGTTCGTCAAAATTGATTCAAATATTCACAGAACGTTTTTCTTTTTTTCGGTAAATCAAAAACCATAAAAAGTTATTCGGAACAATTTTTTTTTTCGTTTTTGAAATGTACGTTACTGTAACTATTTTAAAATCTTTAAGTTTTTAAAATTTTTCCTCTTTTTTCAACTTTTTTTCTAATTTTTAAATAGTGAATACTTGGCGTAGGTTTGCAGAACTTTTTTCTCCTCTACAGAAATATTGAAAATCTTGTCGGAATAGATTTTTTCAAACCCCTTCTTTTTCTAATTTTTTTTATACTCAGTTGAGCAGAGCTCACAGAGTATATTAAGCAGGCATGCTTAACCAACGAAACGATATCATTTCGTTACGATAATCAACGTTAATAAACGAAACGAAGTCATTTCGTTTCGTTTATTAACGTTAAGATCGTCAAATTAACGAAATGATTTCGTTTCGTTTTCTGCCATATCAAAACGAAATCAAATCGTTTATGTTGATTATTAATTTCAAACTATGCTGGCAAAGCTGATTGATGGCGGAGTCATTAAAGGTGAAAGCATTATCCAAGCTGATTGCAACTTTTCTCATGAATTTTGACAGTACGAACATTTCTCAGAGCATTTTTGACATTACCACCAACGAATTACACAAACAAATTACATAGAGTTTGTGTGTGTATGTGCGCTCGTTGTTGCCACCTTACGGCTTCACCATGGCTATAGCATTGCCAGCACAATTCAAACATAAAGTATCACGTTTTCTTTAACGTTTTTAACGTTAACGAAAGCTTTTCGTTTCGGTTAAAAACGAGATACAATTTATCTTGATAATTTCTTTATCGATAATATTTCGAAGTGTTTCAACGGAAACGGTGGAAATTTTTTGATAAACGATTAGCTTAACGTTAAGGTGCATCCCTGATATTAAGTTTGATTGGATAACGGTTGGTTGTACATATATAAAGGAATCGAGATAGATATAGACTTCCATATATCAAAATAATCAGGATCGAAAAAAAATTTGATTGAGCCATGTCCGTCCGTCCGTCCGTCCGTCCGTCCGTCCGTCCGTCCGTCCGCCCGTTAACACGATAACTTGAGTAAATTTTGAGGTAACTTGATGAAATTTGGTATGTAGGTTCCTGAGCACTCATCTCAGATCGCTATTTAAAATCAACGATATCGGACTATAACCACGCCCACTTTTTCGATATCGAAAATTTCGTAAAACCGAAAAAGTGCGATAATTCATTACCAAAGACAGATAAAGCAACGAAACTTGGTAGATGAGTTGAACCTATGACGCAGAATAGAAAATTAGTAAAATTTTGGACAATGGGCGTGGCACCGCCCACTTTTAAAAGAAGGTAATTTAAAATTTTTGCAAGCTGTAATTTGTCAGTCATTGAAGATATCATGATGAAATTTGGCAGGGACGTTACTCCTATTACTATATGTACGCCTAATAAAAATTAGCAAAATCGGAGAAAGACCACGCCCACTTTTAAAAAAAAAATTTTTTTAAAGTAAAATTTTAACAAAAAATTTAATATCTTTACAGTATATAAGTAAATTATGTCAACATTCAACTCCAGTAATGACATGGTATAACAAAATACAAAAATAAAAGAAAATTTCAAAATGGGCGTGGCTCCGCCCTTTTTCATTTAATTTGTCTAGGATACTTTTAACGCCATAAGTCGAACAAAAATTAACTAATCCTTTTAAAATTTGGTAGAGGCATAGATTTTATGATGTTAACTGTTTTCTGTGAAAACGGGCGAAATCGGTTGATGCCACGCCCAGTTTTTATACACAGTCGTCCGTCTGTCCTTCCGCATGGCCGTTAACACGATAACTTGAGTAAATTTGGAGGTATCTTGATGAAATTTGGTATGTAGGTTCCTGAGTACTCACCTCAGATCGGTATTTAAAATGAACAATATCGGACTATAACCACGCCCACTTTTTCGATATCGAAAATTTCGTAAAACCGAAAAAGTGCGATAATTCATTACCAAAGACAGATAAAGCGACGAAGCTTGGTAGATGAGTTGAATTTATGACGCAGAGTAGAAAATTAGTAAAATTTTTGACAATGGGCGTGGCACCGCCCACTTTTAAAAGAAGGTAATTTAAAACTTTTGCAAGCTGTAATTTGTCAGTCGTTGAAGATATCATGATGAAATTTGGCAGGGACGTTACTCCTATTACTATATGTACGCCTAATAAAAATTAGCAAAATCGGAGAAGGACCACGCCCACATTTAAAAAAAATTTTGTTTTAAGTAAAATTTTAACAAAAAATTTAATATCTTTACAGTATATAAGTAAATTATGTCAACATTCAACTCCAGTAATGAAATGGTGCAACAAAATACAAAAATAAAAGAAAATTTCAAAATGGGCGTGGCTCCGCCCCATTTCATTTAATTTGTCTAGGATACTTTTAACGCCATAAGTCGAACAAAAATTAAGCAATCCTTTTGAAATTTGGTAGGGGCATAGATTTTATGATGTTATCTGTTTTCTGTGAAAACGGGCGAAATCGGTTGATGCCACGCCCAGTTTTTATACACTGTCGTTCGTCTGTCCTTCCGCATGGCCGTTAACACGATAACTTCAGCAAAAATCGACATATCTTTAATGAACTTAGTTCACGTGCTTACTTGAATTCACTTTATTTTGGTATGAAAAATGAACGAAATCCGACAATGACCACGCCCACTTTTTCGATATCGAAAATTACGAAAAATGAAAAAAATGCCATAATTATATACCAAATACGAAAAAAGGGATGAAACATGGTGAGGTAATTGGATTGGTTTATTGACACGAAATATAACTTTAGAAAAAACTTTATAAAATGGTTGTGACACCTACCATATTAAGTAGAAGAAAATGAAAAAGTTCCGCAGGGCGAAATAAAAAACCCTTAAAATCTTGGCAGGTATTACATATATAAATAAATTAGCGGTATCCAATAGATGATGTTCTGGGTCACCCTGGTCCACATTTTGGTCGCGATCTGGAAAAAGCCTTCACATATACAACTACCACCACTCCCTTTTAAAACTCTCATTAATACCTTTAATTTGATACCCATATCGTACAAACACATTCTAGAGTCACCCCTGGTCCACCTTTATGGCGGTATTTCGAAACGGCGTCCACCTATAGAACTAAGGCCCAATCCCTTTCAAAATACTCATTAACACCTTTCTTTTGATACCCATATTGTACAAACCAATTCTAGGGTCACCCCTGGTCTACCTTTATGGCGATATCTCGAAACGACGTCCACCTATGGAACTAAGGATTACTCCCTTTTAAAATACTCATTAACACCTTTTTTTAATACCTATATTGTACAAGCAAATTCTAGGGTCACCCCTGGTCCACCTTTATGGCGGTATCTCGAAACGGCGTCCACCTATGGAACTAAGGATTACTCCCTTTTAAAATACTCATTAACACCTTTCATTTGATACCCATATCGTATAAACGCATTCTAGAGTCAACCCTGATCCACCTTTATGGCTATATCCCTAAATGGCGTCCACCTATAGAACTATGACCCACTCCCTCATAAAATACTCTTTAACACCTTTCATTTAATACCCATACGGTACAAACGCATTCTAGAGTCACCCCTGGTCCACCTTTATAGCGATATCTCGAAAAGGCGACCACCTATACAACAACCACCACTCCCTTTTAAAACCCTCATTAATACCTTTAATTTGATACCCATATCGTACAAACACATTCTAGAATCATCCCTGGTCCACCTTTATGGCGATATTTCGAAACGGCGTCCACCTATAGAACTAAGGCCCACTCCCTTTTAAAATACTCATTAACACCATTCGTTTGATGCCCATATTGTACAAACAAATTCTAGGGTATCCCCTGGTCCACCTTTGTGGCGATATCTCGAAACGGCGTCTACCTATGGAACTAAGGATTACTCCCTTTTAAAATACTCATTAACACCTTTTTTTAATACCTATATTGTACAAGCAAATTCTAGGGTCACCCCTGGTCCACCTTTATGGCGGTATCTCGAAACGGCGTCCACCTATGGAACTAAGGATTACTCCCTTTTAAAATACTCATTAACACCTTTCATTTGATACCCATATCGTATAAACGCATTCTAGAGTCAACCCTGATCCACCTTTATGGCTATATCCCTAAATAGCGTCCACCTATAGAACTATGGCCCACTCCCTCATAAAATACTCTTTAAGACCTTTCATTTGATATCCATATTGTACAAACAAATTCTAGAGTCAAACCTGATCCACCTTTATGGCGATATCCCTAAATGGCGTCCACCTATAGAACTATGGCCCACTCCTTCATAAAATACTCTTTAATGCCTTTCGTTTGATACACATGTCATACAAACACATTCCAGGGTTTCCCTCGGTTCATTTTCCTACATGGTTATTTTCCCTTATGTTATCACCACAGCTCTCAACTGAGTATGTAATGTTCGGTTACACCCGAACTTAACCTTCCTTACTTGTTTTTTAATAAATTTGAATATTTAGCATTATTTTGCAAAACTTGGTTGAAAATCTATTCAGAAAGTTTTTTTTTTAACTTTTTGCTTTTAATTCTGTTACATTTTAATATAATTTAAAAATTTTAAAACTTAATTTTAAATTTTTTTATTCTAATTCCTAACTTTTTTGTACTTTTTTAAATAATTTGAATATTTTGTATAACCTTATTGAAAATCTAGTCAGAACAGATTTTTAAAAACTTTGTTTCTTAATTTAATTTTTTTACTTTTTGTAATAATTTGAGTATTTTGAACAACTTTATTGAAAATCTGGTCGGAATATTTTTTCCAAAATTTGTTCCTTAACTTTTTTGTTTAGTTTTTGAAATAATTTGAATATTTTGCATATTTTTATTGAAAATCTAGTCAGAACAGATTTTTTTAAATTTTTTCTTAAAATTATTTTCTATTTTTTGAAACAACTTGAATATATGGCATAACTTTGCATAACTTCATTGAAAGTTTAGTCATAAAAGACTTTTATAAAATTTTGCTTAATTTGAATATTTTGAAATAATTTAAATGTCTGGAATAATTTTGCATATACAACTTAGTCAGAATAGATTTTTTTCTTTTAATTATTTTACTTTTTGAAATAATTTGAATATCTGGCGTAATTTTACTTAAATTGTTTTTCTTTCAGGCGCTCTTGGAAATGTATTCATACGTATTTTTTTTTAGTTTTAAAGTTCGCAGGTTTTTACACCTTTTTACAAATTAGAAGTCAAATTAGCTTGCAACTAATTCTTTCACACATTTTTAGACTTTCTTATTGTTTAGTAGATTGTTTCGAGGTTTCACATTTTTTATACGCATAATTTGCATGGCGCTCTTTGATGTTAACAAAGAAAAGAGCAACACGACAATAATCAGGATGACTTACAAAATAGCTTAGTTATTTTTTATTGATGTTGGAAATTTCGTAGGCCAAACATATTTTATTCCTGTTCATTGATTCATTTAATGGCGCTTAACCACCTAGGTGAGTTTGGTCGTTGCGTAGTAAGTCACTGCACCAAATCTTCCTACACCTGTATATATGTAGCTTTTAATCGGAGGTCTGCTCCATAAAATGCTCCCAAATATGCGTGTCGTTAGGATTGGCGCAACTTCTTTCATTCTCTTAACATTCACAAGCAAGCGAAAAGAATCTGTTTTTATTCATTGATATGCGTGAAGCTCTAGTAGATCATTATTAAAAACTTCTTCAAGACACGCCGTGCGAAAGTACCGTAAACCTTCTAGGTAACTTTTCCTTTGAATAATACAAAGCCCACCCCTACGTATCCCGAGCCTGTCGATGATTGCAAAGACCTGGATGATGAGGTGTTTAAAAAGAGTGAGTTTTGTTCGTAAAGAGTACTTTACGTTTCAATTGCCTACTAAGTGCAAAGTAGCGCTTGTAGAGTGGAGTATTTTTCCGAAGAATTGTTGGCTAGCAACTCTTGTTCCCAGATAGACATTATCTTTCAAAGTTTCGAATCTATATCCGTCAAAAGTGTTATGACTACCAATCATTTCCTATTATCTTCGTTTACCCCAATACCGACTTTTTTTGCTCGCCTTTAGGCAGCGTTGCCCTTATTCTGAGGAATTGTGACATTCTTCATCATATTAGTTATTTTTTCGGCATTCCTGAAGATTATTTTCATTGCGTTATCTACGCAGAGCTTGTACAAAGGGAGAGAAAAATGTGCTCCCAATGCTCTGCTACATTTTCAGGTAGAAGATTACGTTCAGTATAGCAGTTGAGAGAGCCGAATATAGTAATCATGAACTGTTTGTTTCGTTAGCAGCTTCTCGACGAAAAATCCGTTACATATATCGTAGAAGTTGATTTTTCCGACTATAGGACCAAAGACCGCTTCCTTGTTCACCCTTACGTTAAAAGCGATAAACATGATTTCGATGTCGTGGCGAGTGGCAGTCGTCAAATGTTTTACTTGTTTCTTATGACAGGAGTCTTTATCCATGTTGATCGCATAATCTATTGGTGAGTTGGCGCAAATGAATGTTATATTGAAAAACCTCACCTTAAGCTGTCAGCGCTCGTTAAAGGCGTGAACGATAGTATTAGACGGTGAAAACTAGAAGAGTTGCACCTTCTTGACCGGTCCTATAATTTTAAGTATATTCCATTAATTCCTTAGTTTTTATTGGTAGGGCTTTTGAGCGGGCCGGTTTGCAACTGTAGAGCACAGTTTGTGTACGTATATATAGTTTGTATAGATTTAGTATCTCTTGCAACAGGCACACGTAACTTGAGGACGATATAAAAGCGGTAGTGAAGGAGGAAGAGGATGTAGTGAAATAGAAAAGCAGAGGAAGTGGGAATGAGGGCTTGTTTGGCGAGCAAAGTCAAAGCAATCTCATTAAAAATACCAATGAGTTAAAGAAGTAATTTCATTCACGCCACCTTTGGGCACATAATTTCCAGGTAAACTTAAATTATAATGAGCTACCAAGCAAAATAAAGATAAATAAATAAAATTAAAATTTATGAAAGCCCGTGAGAATTTAAAATAGTAAAAGATATGAATGCAACATAATGACCATTGTACCTTTGGTGCAACCCCTTGATCGAGATGTGCAAACATTGCGAAAACAAAATGCTGCTGCAACACGCGAACGTAATGGAAATAATAAGAGAAGAGCAAAAGAAGTAGCAGCAGCATATACCAAAGCAAAGTAAAACAACAAGAGAAAAAGCGAAAAAATACCTCAATATTTTTGTTTTTGTTATACAGCGCCGTTGGAGGTTATTGTGCTGTGCTACCTGCTTAACTTGTTTTCATCTTTGTGACACATTTATTTTTTCTCTGATATTCTATTTCTTCTTTTTTTGGATTTGGGGTTTCAGACAAAGCCTTAATGTTGTTTCAATACTTTCTCCTTTTTCCACTTCGCTTTCCAAAGATTTATATTTCTGCTGGTGTGAATGAGCCAAAGCTGTACACGCAGCTCTAGTCACGTTATGGAGCTTGTTTAGTTGGCAGCTCCCGAAGTCGTCTCAAATAAATTACTTTGACATAGAGCGCGTAACCTTCGTTTTTGCTCTTCGCATCCAACTTTGAAATCTCTGTTGGCAGCAGCGAACGATTATTCACTAGACAAACTGTCACTGTTAAGGCAGTACTGCATTTCGTCGCAAATTTGGGTATGAACTCGTGATGTTCATCATGCGAGTTGCAACTATTAGTAGGGCTACTATTTTAAATTTATAGATTTAGCGTGAATTTTCTTAATTTATGGGGGTGGCGTCGTTCACAATAATTAAATATTTTATACTGCATATATCTTGAAGTATATATTGTAAAATACTGAAATTCTGTAGCGAGTTGTTGTGATTACTCTTCAACACCTCCAGAAAATTTTGGGATATGAGATGGAATGGAGTGGGTTATGTTGAAAACAAAATATCCGGCAAAGAGCTATTTATATTCCTAAAACCCCTCTAAACCTTTGGGAGGTGTTCTTGACGATTAAACCAATTACAACAACAATAAATACAACAACTAGAACAACTACAACAATAAAAATAAGTACAGCGACAAAAAAAAACAACATCCATTCTAACAACAACAACAAAGACATTTATGGATAGTGGGCGTGGCATATCCCACACAAATAGAATTTTGCCTGCTGAGTATCTCCACAAGTATTCATGCCAGATCACTGACGTTTGGTAAATTACTAAATGAGGTAAATTTTTTAGTATCTCGAAATAACTGACACATAAGGGAAAAGTGGTCATATATGTAAAAGGGAAAATGAAAAAATTATGGCAGATAACTATATTAGTGCGAGTGGAAAGAGAGGAAATTAAAAAGTGCGAGTGAAAGTAATTAAGAGGAGGATGGACGAGAGACAGTAGTTGAGAAAATTTTTAAGATGAGCGAAAATGCGAGCAGAATGAAGTCTAATAAGTTCGCTAGAAATACATATATACTAATAGAAATACAACGCATCACAGATCATATAAATTTTGTGGTAGGGAAGTTATACTGTACACTACGCAATTTAAGGCAATCGACAATGTTTACTCTAGCCGTTATGCGTAAAAAACTGGCTACTTAGCTAGTGTTGCCTATATACACTTATTCAGAGTTAATATATAATAAACTAGACTCTCGTTCTGTCCATAAAATTGATATAGTCTTAAATCATATAACACGCTATGTGTACAGTCTATGTAAGTTTCTGCTTGGAAGTCTTTGCTTCTGGGCTGTGATATCTATAATTAGTTGAAGGCTAGGAGTTCTATTTTTCTTGTAAAACTAATTGCCACAAAAACATCATCTTACTTATGTCAAAGTCAGATGGCAAGCCTGGAGAATAAAGAGATGAGAGAGAGCGAAGTCACGACGACAGCTAAGAAGTGAGACGAAGAGCAGCTAGGCAGTTGGTAGATGAACGGCCATCACGACAAACGTACTTAATTTTGTTATAATAAATAATTAAACTTTGTACTGTACTTTTTCTAAATTCTTGTATTAAATCAAATTCCATATTACATATTAAACAATTGTCGGTCTTTAAACATTTCTTAACAACTCAGACAGCGGGATTGTATATCCAAACGCCTACAACAAAACGAAACGTTGTACAAATATACATACGTACAAAAAAAAATTCTTCGAGAACTTTCAACATGAAAAGCAGCGCAAATTGCAAGTGGTTGCAAAACGGCAGCAGCTTTTGGACAGAGAAGTCTCAACGACGCAGTCAGGTATTAGTACTGCAATAAAACGCAACAACGTATCGTCAACGTTGTATAACGAAAATTATTTAATACACGAATTTTGCAACGAATTGCAAATACGAAAAACGTTAAATTTTGTAGAACTTTTACGCTTAAGTTCACAAACAACGATCAGCAGATAAACGACAGAGCAGTTGACGTCGCAAATCAACAGAGGCGCTAACTTCACTGCGCATACATTTTCGACTGCGCAGCTACGAAGCGAATCGACTTCAACTCATCGTCACTGCTGAAAAGAACCAACGTACCCATTTGAAGAGCGAAACACACACAGCCATAGGTATTAGTGTGTATACAGCATTGAAAATCGGTAACATAATTTGCAGCAAAGCAAATTAATACGAATAGGAATATATAACGACGAAAAATCAAAGTAAAATACAGCGGAAGGAAAAGAAATAAGAACGGGTAGTATAATTTTAGCGAACGGCAAATGCTAAAATTTACAAGGAGGGTGAAATAAAATATAAACGAATTGTATTTTATAGTAATAAAATATTTTATTTTACATGCACAATGATTAAACTGAATACGCTAAGGATAATTCAGTTGAATACACTGCTGCGGGCCAATGGTTTGCCAACGACTGGTATTAAGGCAGCCAAAGTATCGAAGCTTCAAGAAATTTTAGGCGTGGATGAAATAGATCCGGCAGAACTTGAAGACGAGAGTGTCGAGTCAACAAATGATTTAAGAACACAACTCAACAGCTTGAGGGAAGCAATGGCTGGGTTAACGTCAGCACTTGGGACATTCAATTTAAATCGATCACAGGTACCAAACAACAGCGCACCTGAACCAGTATTTAACGATAACGACGATGCTGAGTCAGTTGTAAATGAACCAGCTTGGGCGTCAGCTGATGATTTACGTAGAGTATCGTATCCAAGAGTAACTATTCAAGATATGATCGGGGTGATGCCCGAATTCGACCCACTCAAAACGTCAGCATCACCAACGCAGTTTTTAATTCGAATTGAGCAGTTGCAAAAATGCCACGGTTGGAAAGAAGAAATGGTGTTGATTGCAGTTCAGCACAAAATGAAGGGTATGGCCAAACGTTGGCTGGATGCACAACCTGTTTTTCAGTCATGGTCGCAATTCGTTAACGCATTTAAAATCGATTTTCCTTCAACACACAATGCAGCTGAGGCACATAAAATGCTTATGAGACGCAAGCGGAAAAATGGTGAAGACTATGTAGAATATTATTATTCTATGCTAACTATAGGTAGACAGGGTTTGGTGGATGATGTTTCCATCAATACACATATAATTAGTGGTCTCAACGACGGTGCATTAACAAAAGCACTAGCAGCAATGAGCTTTGGTACATGTAGTCAATTATTACTTGCACTCAAGAACTTAACGATGACAAGTAGTATTTCAACAACATCCACAGTTCCAACGCAGCAAGCATTGAAGTCAGAAACGAAATCTAATTCGAAGCCAACGCAAATAAAGTGCTTCAATTGTAATGAGAACGGTCATATCGCAATCAAGTGTCCACAACCTCAACGAAAGATACGTTGTACTGTATGTACGAAAATAGGGCACGAAGCCAAGAACTGCAACAAGAAACCAACAGTCACAAAGATTGGTAACCACAATGAAAGCAACGAAGCTCCTCCGGTCATGAAATCGGTTGAGTTAAATGGAAAACAGTTCGAAGCATTTATTGACACCGGAAGCGTTTGTTCCTTGTTACGCGAATCAGCTACAGATGGTATGGAGATACTGGAGGCTAACAGATGCTTTACGGGATTTGGCGGGTCCAAGGTCCAAGTGACAAAGCAAGTCAACGTCGTCGCAAATATTAATGACGTTAAACAAGAAATAACTCTTTATGTTGTCGCGGATAGACTGCTGCCCTACGAAATTTTATTGGGTCGGGATGTCTTACAAAATAATGGGTATAACATGGTTATAGACAGAGATGTATTACATCTAGACGAAGCTAAGTCAAATAGTTTTAATATATTCAGCGACTTATCTGAAGAAGAGAAAAACAAGGTACGTAATCTTTTAATTGCTAAGCAAAATTGTTTTGCGGAAGATATAAGCCGCATTGGTAGATGCAAAAACGCACAAATGACGATAGAGGTAACTAAATCAGGTCCTATACTTGGTAAACGATATCAAGTTCCCTTTTCACAACGCCCAGAGCTATCGAGAATTTTGTCAGAGCTGTTGGACAACGATATTATACGTCCAAGTAGTTCAGCACATGCAGCTTCAGTACTTCTAGTAAAAAAATCCAATGGCGAAAATCGAATGTGTATCGACTATCGTGCACTTAATGAAGTTACGGTAAGGAAAAACTACGTAATGCCAATAGTGGAAGAACAACTTTCACGTCTTTCGGGTAATAAATATTATACGGCATTAGACATGACGTCCGGTTATTACCAGGTACCGATGAACGAAGAATCAAAAAAGTATACAGCATTTTTAACTCACGAGGGTTTGTTTGAGCATAACGTTATGCCTTTTGGTTTAGTCAACGCGCCGATGGTTTTTCAGGAAATAGTTGTAAACTTAATCAAGTCACTTAAGCATCGTGAACAGGTGGTGGGCTATGTTGATGAGGTCATTATAGCCACGAAGACAGTCGACGAAGGTGTCACGGTACTTAAAGAGTTTTTGGAAGCTATCGAAGTAGCAGGTCTCACGCTTAGACCATCTAAGTGTAGGTTTATGGCCAAACAGGTTCAGTTTCTTGGTCACGATATCAACAGTGAGGGAATACGCCCCGGCGAAAATAAGACAAAGGTCATCGAAGAATATTCAAAACCATCTTCAACCAAAGAGGTGCGACAGTTTTTAGGAGTGACAGGTTATTTCAGAAAATTTGTTAAAAATTATTGTATATTGGCTCGTCCATTAACGATGTTGCTTAAAAAGAATGCAGTTTGTTTGGAATCAGGAACAAAACGACGCTTTTGAAAAACTAAAAACAATGATAATCACGAAGCCTGTACTAACAATATACGATGCAACTAAGCCACATGAGGTGCATACAGATGCGAGTTCCATAGGACTATCCGGAGTATTACTACAAAATGACAACGGCACTGAATGGAAACCTGTATTTTATTTTAGTAGACAATGTAACGAAGCTGAACGAAACTATGCCAGCCATGAGCTAGAGGTTCTGGCAATAGTTGAAACTTTGCAACGATACAGAATGTATTTAATTGGACAGAAATTTAACGTAATCACGGACTGTAATGCTATAGCCGTGACAAAATGTATCCATCGGGCAGGTGCAAAGAATACACTGGCTGACGGCTTAAGCCGAAGTCCAACTCTTCCACTAACGGAACCAATAACGATAGCGGAATCAGTATACCAATTGGTCAATATCGACAACGATTGGGTGTCGGCAATGCAGAGACAGGATGAAACCCTAAAAGAGATCGTCGATGTTCTTAACGGTAAGGAAACATTTAACGCACGTCAACTGAAGGATGACTACGTACTACAAGGTCAACGTCTATATCGTAAAGTCAATGGAAATAAACTACTGGTAGTTCCGAAGGGCGTGAAATGGCGATTAACAAGAGCGTGCCATGACGAAGCAGGTCACTTCGGGTTGGAAAAGACTTATGAACGGTTATCCAAAGACTTTTGGTTTGCTCGTATGCGTCAATATGTGAAATCTTACATAGCATCATGTCCAGAATGTTGTATCAATAAAGTCACAGGGGGTAAAAAAGAAGCCCAGCTACATATTAGCGATGTTGTCCCAATACCATTCCGTTGCGTACATATAGATCATTTAGGACCATTCGTACGCAGTAAACACGGTAATTTGTACATTCTTGTAATTGTTTGTTCTTTCACGAAATATGTAGTTATACGACCATTACGGAATACGAAAACAACTCCAGTTTTAAAGGCATTACGTGATTTTATGACGGTTTACGGATGTCCCAGGCAAATTGTTTCGGACAGAGGAACGGCATTTACTTCCAAAGAGTTTCAAAACTTTATCGAACGATACGACATCCGTCATACAAAAGTAGCAGTACGCACACCTCGTGCCAACGGTCAGGCAGAACGTGTTAATAAAACTATTTTGGCATCGCTTAAATGCAGCACTAAATCCGACAAGGATTGGGACGAAGCACTGCCACAACTTCAGTGGTGCATCAACTCTCAAAGTAATGCAACGACCAAGCAGAGTCCAAATAGCCTCATTTTTACATATAAACTTCGTGACGTCACCACAAATCGATTGATTCAGGCCGTGCAAGATGAACGTGATGATACTAGTCGCCACGACGACTTCCGAATGGAATCAGTGGCTGAACGAATTAATTCTGAAAGGGCCAAATGGAAGCGACGGTTTGATGCGAACCATAAAACGCCAAAACCATACAACGAAGGAGATTTGATCATCGTTAACTATGTACCTCAACCCACTGGTACCTCGCACAAGCTTGATCCGTCGTACAAAGGACCGTATTTGGTAACCAAAGTTTTACCTAACAACCGCTACGTAGTAGAAGATCTCCCAGATAATTTAACTCGACGAAAACACTATATAGGCGTATTCACAAATGAAAACATGAAACCATGGTGTACTCAAAGTTTAGTAGACGACGACTTGGAGATTGAAAAATCCGATCACCACAACAATTGCAATAATATCGATGGGTACGACAGCGAAGAATCGTCCGGAGATACGATCGATCAGGAAAGGCCGAGCTGTCAAAGTCAGATGGCAAGCCTGGAGAATAAAGAGATGAGAGAGAGCGAAGTCACGACGACAGCTAAGAAGTGAGACGAAGAGCAGCTAGGCAGTTGGTAGATGAACGGCCATCACGACAAACGTACTTAATTTTGTTATAATAAATAATTAAACTTTGTACTGTACTTTTTCTAAATTCTTGTATTAAATCAAATCCCATATTACATATTAAACAATTGTCGGTCTTTAAACATTTCTTAACACTTATACGAAATGTTTATGTTTCCTAGATCTAACCGTTTAAATAATCTGATTGTTCCAAATTTTACTTTGTTCCATCAACTCGACTTTTTTTTTTTTTCTAAAACATACGCACTTGGAACTCCATTCCGGTTTCTGTAAGAAATTGTATAAACGAAAGAAACTATAGACAAATAATTTATATTTTTTTAACATAATCGACTTGAATTGGCCACCTATTATAATATTGTAGTGTGGCGAATTTAGGCAGCACTATGTTGTTGGTAAATAATAACAACAACAAAAACAGTAAACAGCCACACTTATGAACATACAAGCAACGAAGAATATTCCACACACATAAGCAGCAGGTGGAAGTGAAGATATATTTCACAAACACACATTTAAACATTAGATAAGAGCAGAAGTTGTTACTCACATATACACACACATATAGCTAAATAACCAAGTATGCGATACAACTGACCATGTGCGTGAAAAATCTAGACCTTAGGAGAATTGGCGAATGAGATAACCGAGATATTAAAACGAGGGCAAGCTAAGGAATCATTAATCAGTTTAATTTAAAGACGCTATTAGTTGTGAAGTGCAGTTTAATTGTGAAGTACTCCCAAAATAGTCTAATAAAGACCATTTTGCAATGCTTAATACTGGAGTTATTTATTCGACAGTTCAGAGACTCGAACGTTAGCAGAAGGTGTATAATTATCATGAATTTCCCAGAATTACTTACAGTAGTATTTATATTATAATATTATAGTATTTATATAACCTGTTCCTTATTTTAATCATGTGGTTTATTTGTCTATATTTGCTAGTAATCAATTTATGTGCTTCTTTTTTTTTGAAGGCTTTTAATGGTAAGATTTAAATTCTATTGTTCCTGTTTATTTAAATGTTTATAAAAATTTTTATGTAATAATGTTTTGTATTATAGAAGACCGGAGGATGGTTTGTTGTTCTAATAATTCTCAAATAAATGAAATAAGTAAATCACCAGATTGTGAACCACTAAAGAAGATAATTCAACAATATTGGTTCCAATATTGTGCTACGCTAGAGCGAATGACAGTGGCGCTAAACTGATGCAAAACACACGATTTATTATCAACAACTTATCAAATAATTTCGATTTATAATAGAGAATATATCGCTTGTTATCGTAATGTTATTGATTTGTTAAGGACAAAATATTGACTCCTTATCAAAAATTTGTCGATTTGATATTGAAAAATATCGATTTGTTACCGAAAAATACCGGTATATTATGCGGATAGAAGACAACGTTACTTCTTTGATAATCGACATTTCTTCCGTAAGAAAATATATTTTTTCGATAGCAACTCGAAATTTTTTCGTGAAAACTCATTCTTTTGTTGGTTGAAAAGTCGATAGTTTTTCGGTAACAAAGCGATATATTATTAAAAAGAATGAATAGTGATAAGGGTAAAGAAAGATTTTAAAATTAAAAGATGTCAAGGCTGGCTTACAAGATCATTAAAATTTATTTATTTCCAAAGCTCATTATTCACCAAAAAATTTCGAACAATTAAACATTCACCCTCGTGACATATTAAGCAATTTGTGAAGTGCATTGAAGAATATATCAACCGTTGAAGGGGTGTAGCTCCCGTGAACTCACTGATCTCAACTGAGTTGCCGCCTCAGTTTCTGCGTCTGATCTCAAAATTCTTGGCTGAAAAATTGTCTTACGTTTCGATTGCCAGCTAAGCTTACAAGCAAAATTCATCTATATCCTGACTGATTGCTTTACTTTGTATGATTGTTTGGACTTACAAAAAAGCTCTTACTGTTATTGGTTCAATATATCTGTTTGCACTTTATGTTGGCGGCCACCGTGGTGTGAAGGTAGCGTGCTCCGCCTATCACACCGTATGCCCTGGGTTCTCACCCCGGGCAAAGCAACATCAAAATTTTAGAAATAAGGTTTTTCAATTAGAAGACAATTTTTCTAAGCGGGGTCGCCCCTCGGCAGTGTTTGGCAAGCACTCCGCTTGTATTTCTTCCATGAAAAGCTCTCAGTGAAAGCTCATCTGCCTTGCAGATGTCGCTCTGAGTCGGCATAAAACATGTAGGTCCCGTCCGGCCAATTTGTAGGGGAAAACAAGAGGAGCACGACGCAAATTGGAAGAGAAGCTCGGCCTTAGATCGCTTCGGAGGTTATCGCGCCTTACATTTATTTATTTATTTTACTTTTTGTTGGCTTACCTTTTTTGCAAAAACAGTTACTTTTTTAAGTGGAACTTTTTTGTTTACTATTTCTTTAAATATGCTGGAACTGGAGTGTGTAACGTTTCTGTATATACATTTTAATATGTATGTATGTATCTGCAACGGCAATCTTTTGTAAGGGAGTTGCAAAAAAATTCTAGTATACAGAAATCTATGTTAATAAGAAGATCACCTCAAGGAAATAAGTCGTGTTGAGTCGACTTAAAATCAAGACTTGTTAAATTCTACAGAGAACGGAGAGTAAGATAATACTAAGGATAACCTTAAATAACTAGTGAATGTAACCGATAGCCTATGATGACGATATTGAGGAAAGTTCAAACAAGGCTTTGGCAGCGTAGTACACCTGCAAAGGGCATTCGGAAAGAACTGTGTCGGAAGGACTGTCGCTGCATATCATCCATGGAATATACAACACAGTCATCTGACCGCTACCGAAGAATGACGTAGGCAAAGGCTAGCAGGCTTAAGAAAATAATCTGCAGCGAGACGCACACCTCAGAAAGGGTTTAGTTAAATATTTTACCTATTGATCGTGTAAGGTTTAGTAGCAAAAAACACTATACGATTTTGGGAAACTTTAAGGTGCTAATCAGCCTATATGGAAAAGGAAAGATCAAACGACATCAAAATTTAGTTAATGTCTGCCGCAGATTTTCCAAGCATAGAATTTAGAGTACCCTACTAGAAAGAAATGGCATAGACATTGATATACAAATTACAGGAAACTACAGTCTAGACGAAAATGGAGAAGGAAACTTATACTTACTAACTCCATAACTCTTGCAGTACGAAGTGTCGAGTCTTAGTGCCATCCATTGGCCATCTCACTGGGCACAAAAATATCGAAGTGATGCGATGGTCAGTCAAAGTTCCCAATTGGACACAAATATATATATAAGTATAACTATATACTACCAACATTTGGTGATGTGATGAGGAAAATCCAAGAATATGTTATTAGGTAAACGAGCTTTATCTAGATAGTATCAAATAAATAGGATGAAGAGGAAATACATTCTCAAACTTAACAAATCTGAGGTATGCCAAGACGTTATGCGAACGCATATATGCTTCGCATACCAAACAGTTCCTGCTGGCAGAAGATATCATTTTCATTCCATTTCCCGATGACTCAGATCCCTGAGCGCATGTTTTTCGAAAGTCTTGCGAACGGATCTTTCGCTACTTCTAAAAGTCATATGGGATAGGGATCGATGTGGAATTCTTTATTTGGTTGCACGAATGTGCTCACTCAATACTCCTAGCATTCGTTCAGACAAAAGCCTCGATTTATCGTAATAAAATTGTGGCCATCGTAGTTCAAGGAAAAAATTAACACCAAAATTTTTAGAAAAAGTTTTTCAGATTAGTATATAAATTTTCTTTGTGAGTCATCCCTCGGAAGTGGTTTCGCAAGCATTTAAGGTATACTTCTGCTTTGAAAAGCTTCTCTGCAAAAAATGGCTGCGGATGCCGTTCGGATTCAGCTTAAGATCTGTGCGAATCGTCTCCCCAGCTTATAAGAAATATAAAAACGTAGAACGATGCAACTTTGAAGAGAAGTTCGGCTGAAATCTCCTCGGTGGTATGTCGCCCCTTGCATTTTTTTGGTTTACGTGCTTTAGCCTCAACAACTATACACTAAATTTTGGGCGAATGGTGCGGAAGTGGGCTGTCCTAAGGCGAGTATGCTCTTTGTGGAACTAGCCAAACTGCCTCGGTATCCATTTTTTCCCCACTTCGGACCTTCGGATGTGTCGATTTTAGTCACCTATTACAACAGTTATGCGTTAATGCAGAAATATTCTAAGCACGTCAACCCGCCGACTATATCAGCACGGCCATGCTGACCATAGTTGCAAGAAACTTGCCATGCGTTTATTATAGCCACCCGTGGATGTAGGCATTACTTACGAACATTTAGCTAATTTCTGAATTAAGAACTTTGATTTTCAATATACCATCTACCAAATCTAGGGAACACTTGCTCTTCAGAAAAGAATAATATGGGTACACTAACTTAAGGCAATATTACCTCTGAGTCAGGCTGAAAAGAACAAAAACGAGCAAGTGTCCCAAAAGAAATCAAGAATGTTAATCAGCTTGTGAAAAACCAACCAAAGCAACACACATTTTTTTGGCACAAGGGTATTTAAACTCGACACTGTGTTCACCTCATTGTTTTTACCAGGGTGTACGTTTAGGCAATTTCACCAAAAAATGTGATATCCCCTAATAGCCCTTTTTGTTTCCTTTTGTAACTTAGCTTGAAACTACTTGATTAGGTGAAATGCTCTCAATGTATGGTGAATTTATTTTAAACGTAAACTAGTTACACGACACTCCAATTCGTTAGCCGAATCAACGAAGTGCAGTTGATTTACTACTCACACCACTACACATCATAGTGCTAGAGAACTAAATTTGATGCAGTTCGTAGCAATAATTGTGAACTCATACAAGTGGCGAATGTTTGAAAAAACGTTCACAATAGTAAACAGCCTCGATCACCTGTTAAATCGCTTTTCAATTACTTGAATAATTTGCTCAGTAGTGCTTTTCAAACATTATTGTAAACGATAGGTATCTTGCTTTATTTATATATATTTTAAAATGTTCGTTTAACAAGCTGCTCAAATTTTCTTTATTAGCTAAGTTTTATAAAGAAGTATTAATCTGTGACACATATATTAATATATAGACAAATATTAAAGAAAAATGTTAAATATTACAACCTAATAGAGCTCGAATCTTGGTTCAAAAGTTTCAAATCTCTGAGTTGTCGGGGAGTTCCTTAAAACTCGAAAGCAAAATTTAGAAGTTGGGAAGATTTTTTTAGAATTTTCACTATCACTGGACCATCTAGCAAAGTTTTTTTCGCTCGTAAATTTTTCGTTCATAATTGATCGATAAATTGTCACCGGGTTCCGATGTGTGCTTCAAGTTTCAAGACTCTGCTCTCTGGGAAGTTACTCATAAATGGATTGCAAAAGTCTTCAATTTTGTAGGTATGGAAATTGGCGAAAAAACATCGAACAAAATTAATATAACGGAAGTAAAAAGATTATTTATGATTCATCCGGCAAAATTGCGTACAAAAGCTTTATATTTGGCCTATATAAATAAACTTCACACATATCGTTTTTTTTTTTTTTTTAATTTCATTTATTTTCGGATTGTTTGTATTGAAAGGCCAATATATATACTGTAAATGTGTAAAAAACAGGCCGCTTGTTTGCTGAAGCGAGAAAAAAAAATGTGCCAAAAAAATCACATGGCTACCCAAAAGCGAGAACCAAGCTCTCGTAAAGTTTTTAGTTTGTTTTCACATCTTTTTATACTCAGTTGAGCAGAGCTCACAGAGTATATTCAGCCCAATTCTAATCGAAAATTCCGTGCGAGTTTTCTCCCTTCTCCCATTCCTCGTATTCTAAATAAAAATTCCTTGTGAGTTTTTTCACTTCTCCTTTTCCTCCTATTCTGAACAATGTTCGAAAAAGCGGAAACCGGTTATGGGAGAAAAGTAGGTATTATGAGTGTGAGGGAGAGGGAGATTTCTCTGCCATTTCATAGGAGTTCTTTTACTTGTTAAATTAAAGGGAATGCATCAAAATAGTTAAAAGAAATTGTTTATTTTAAGAAAGAACACTTATTTGTACAAATTTGTGCTAAAAGATGTACTTATATTCTACCACAATATTCTCACTGTTAATACAACAACAACTACAACCACAATATTCTTTATTTTAAGTCGAAAAGTATATCATAAGCAACGGTAGAGCTCTTGGCATACAAATTTGATGCAGCCATCCAGAAATTGCGCAAGGATTTTTTAATAAGGCTTAAATAGATTTTGGCATATGATGAAGGACGAATTCAACTCAACTTGGCCGCCAGTAAATTGCTTTGCTGAATGAAAGCAGGCAACTCCTGCAGATTTGTGTGCGGCCGACTTCTTCTTATGTTCCGCTGTTGATGTTGCTGTGGCACCAATTCATTACTCATTTCAGTGAATACCACATGAAATGCAATACTGTGCATTGTTTATATTTTATTTCTTAATTTCCAACAAATTTGCAACAATAATTAAACTTTTCAATTTTTTAAACAAAATAAGAAATGTGCAACGAAATTTCAATTGACAAAACAGCTGACTTCGAAAATTCGAAATTCCTATTCCCCAATTATTGTTCTCCCTAGGAGAACAGAATTGAAGGAATTTTTCCGCGGGAATAAAAAAATTCGCGAGAACAAAATTCCGCGAGAATATTTAGAATTGGTTTGAATAACTTTGATTGCATATCGGTTGGTTGTACAGGTATAAAGGAATCGAGATAGATATAGACTTCCATATATCAAAATCATCAGTATCGAAAAAAAATTCGATTGAGCCATGTCCGTCCGTCCGTCCGTCTGTCCGTTAACGCGATAACTTGAGTAAATTTTGAGGTATCTTGATGAAATTTGGTATGTAGGTTCCTGGGCGCTCATCCCAGATCGCTATTTAATATGAAGCATATCGGACATAACCACACCCACTTTTTCGATATCGAAAATTTCGAAAAATCGAAAAAGTGCGATATTTCATTACCAAATATGCATTAAGCGATGAAACTTGGTAGCTGAGTTGAGCTTATGACGCAGAATAGAAAACTAGTAAAATTTTGGACAATGGGCCTCGCACCGCCCACTTTTAAATGAAGGTAATTTAGAAGTATGGCAAGCTGTAATTTGGCAGTCGTTGAAGATATCATGATGAAATTTGGCAGGAACGTTACTCTTATTACTTTATGTCTGCTTAATAAAATTTAGCAAAATCGGAGAACGACCAGGCCCACTTTTAAAAAAAAAATCTTTTTTAAATTCAAATTTAAAAAGAAAAGTTAATATGTTTAGAGCATATAAGTAAATTATGCCAACGTTCAACTCCAGTAATGATATGGTGTGGCAAAATACAAAAATTAAAGAAAATTTCAAAGTCGAACAAAAATTAACCAATCCTTGTGAAATTTGGTAGAGGCTTAGCTTCTAGGACGATAACTGTTTTCTGTGAAAAAGGGCGAAATCTGTTGAAGCCACGCCCAGTTTTTATACACAGCCGACCGTCTGTCCTTCCGCTCGGCCGTTAACACGATAACTTGAGCAAAAATTGATATATCTTTACTAAACTCAGTTCACGTACTTATCTGAACTCACTTTGTATTGGTATAAAAAATGGCCGAAATCCGACTATGACCGCGCCCACTTTTTCGATATCGAAAATTACGAAAAATGAAAAAAATGCCATAATTATATACCAAATACGAAAAAATGGATGAAACATGGTAATTGTATTAGTCTATTGACGCAAAATATAACTTTAGAAAAAAACTTGGTAAAATGCATGTGACACCTACCATATTAAGTAGAAGAAAATGAAAAAGTTTTGCAGGGCGAAATCAAAAGCCCTTGGAATCTTGGAAGGAATAATGTACGTGGTATTACATATACAAATAAACTAGCGGTACCCGACAGATGATGTTCTGGATCACCCTGGTCCTCATTTTGGTAGATATCTCGAAAACGCCTTCACATATAAAACTAAGGGCCACTCCCTTTTAAAACCCTCCTTAATACCTTTAATTTGATACCCATATCGTACAAACACATTCTAGAGTCACCCCTGGTCCACATTTATGTCGATATCTCGAAAAGGCGTTCACATATAGAACTAAGGCCCACTCCTTTTTAAAATACTCATTAACACCTTTCATTTGATACCCATATCGTACAAACAAATTCTAGAGTCACCCCTAGTCCACCTTTATGGCGATATCTCGAAAAGGCATCCACCTATAGAACTAAGGCCCACTCCCTTTTAAAGTACTCATTAACACCTTTCATTTGATACACATATCGTATAAACAAATTCTAGAGTCACCCCTGGTCCACCTTTATGTCGATATCTCGAAAAGGCATCCGCCTATAGAACTAAGGCCCACGCCCTTTTAAAATACTCGTTAACACCTTTCATTTGATACCCATATCGTACAAACAAATTCTAGAGTCACCCCTGGTCCACCTTTATGGCGATATCTCGAAAAGGCGTCCACCTACAGAACTAAGGCCCACACCCTTTTAAAATACTCATTAACACCTTTCATTTGAAACCCATATCGTACACAAAAGTTCTAGAGTCACCCCTGGCCCACCTTTATGGCGGTATCTCGAAAAGGCATCCACCTATATAACTAAGGCCCACTCCCTTTTAAAATACTCATTTACACCTTTCATTTGATACCCATATCGTACAAACAAATTCTAGAGTCACCCCTGGTCTACCTTTATGGAGATATCTCGAAAAGGCGTCCACCTATAGAACTAAGACCCACGCCCTTTTAAAATACTCATTAACACCTTTCATTTGAAACCCATATCGTACACAAAAGTTCTAGAGTCACCCCTGGCCCACCTTTATGGCGGTATCTCGAAAAGGCATCCACCTATATAACTAAGGCCCACTCCCTTTTAAAATACTCATTAACACCTTTCATTTGATACCCATATCGTACAAACAAATTCTAGAGTCACCCCTGGTCTACCTTTATGGAGATATCTCGAAAAGGCGTCCACCTATAGAACTAAGGCCCACACCCTTTTAAAATACTCATTAACACCTTTCATTTGAAACCCATATCGTACACAAAAGTTCTAGAGTCACCCCTGGCCCACCTTTATGGCGGTGTCTCGAAAAGGCATCCACCTATATAACTAAGGCCCACTCCCTTTTAAAATACTCATTTACACCTTTCATTTGATACCCATATCGTACAAACAAATTCTAGAGTCACCCCTGGTCTACCTTTATGGAGATATCTCGAAAAGGCGTCCACCTATGGAACTAAGGCCCACACCCTTTTAAAATACTCATTAACACCTTTCATTTGAAACCCATATCGTACACAAAAGTTCTAGAGTCACCCCTGGCCCACCTTTATGGCGGTATCTCGAAAAGGCATCCACCTATATAACTAAGGCCCACTCCCTTTTAAAATACTCATTTACACCTTTCATTTGATACCCATATCGTACAAACAAATTCTAGAGTCACCCCTGGTCTACCTTTATGGAGATATCTCGAAAAGGCGTCCACCTATAGAACTAAGGCCCACACCCTTTTAAAATACTCATTAACACCCTTCATTTGAAACCCATATCGTACACAAAAGTTCTAGAGTCACCCCTGGCCCACCTTTATGGCGGTATCTCGAAAAGGCATCCACCTATATAACTAAGGCCCACTCCCTTTTAAAATACTCATTTACACCTTTCATTTGATACCCATATCGTACAAACAAATTCTAGAGTCACCCCTGGTCTACCTTTATGGAGATATCTCGAAAAGGCGTCCACCTATAGAACTAAGGCCCACACCCTTTTAAAATACTCATTAACACCTTTCATTTGAAACCCATATCGTACACAAAAGTTCTAGAGTCACCCCTGGCCCACCTTTATGGCGGTGTCTCGAAAAGGCGTCCACCTATAGAACTAAGACCCACGCCCTTTTAAAATACTCATTAACACCTTTCATTTGAAACCCATATCGTACACAAAAGTTCTAGAGTCACCCCTGGCCCACCTTTATGGCGGTATCTCGAAAAGGCATCCACCTATATAACTAAGGCCCACTCCCCTTTAAAAATACTCATTAACACCTTTCATTTGATACCCATATCGTACAAACAAATTCTAGAGTCACCCCTGGTCTACCTTTATGGAGATATCTCGAAAAGGCGTCCACCTATAGAACTAAATCCCACACCCTTTTAAAATACTCATTAACACCTTTCATTTGAAACCCATATCGTACACAAAAGTTCTAGAGTCACCTCTGGCCCACCTTTATGGCGGTATCTCGAAAAGGCGTCCACCTATATAACTAAGGCCCACTCCCTTTTAAAATACTCATTTACACCTTTCATTTGAAACCCATATCATACACAAAAGTTCTAGAGTCACCCCTGGCCCACCTTTATGGCGGTATCTCGAAAAGGCATCCACCTATATAACTAAGGCCCACTCCCTTTTAAAATACTCATTTACACCTTTCATTTGATACCCATATCGTACAAACAAATTCTAGAGTCACCCCTGGTCTACCTTTATGGAGATATCTCGAAAAGGCGTCCACCTATAGAACTAAGGCCCACACCCTTTTAAAATACTCATTAACACCCTTCATTTGAAACCCATATCGTACACAAAAGTTCTAGAGTCACCCCTGGCCCACCTTTATGGCGGTATCTCGAAAAGGCATCCACCTATATAACTAAGGCCCACTCCCTTTTAAAATACTCATTTACACCTTTCATTTGATACCCATATCGTACAAACAAATTCTAGAGTCACCCCTGGTCTACCTTTATGGAGATATCTCGAAAAGGCGTCCACCTATGGAACTAAGGCCCACACCCTTTTAAAATACTCATTAACACCTTTCATTTGAAACCCATATCGTACATAAAAGTTCTAGAGTCACCCCTGGCCCACCTTTATGGCGGTATCTCGAAAAGGCATCCACCTATATAACTAAGGCCCACTCCCTTTTAAGATACTCATTAACACCTTTCATTTGATACCCATATCGTACAAACAAATTCTAGAGTCACCCCTAGTCCACCTTTATGGCGATATCTCGAAAAGGCGTCCACCTATAGAACTAAGGCCCACTCCCTTTTAAAATACTCATTAACACCTTTCATTTGATACACATATCGTATAAACAAATTCTAGAGTCACCCCTGGTCCACCTTTATGTCGATATCTCGAAAAGGCATCCACCTATAGAACTAAGGCCCACGCCCTTTTAAAATACTCGTTAACACCTTTCATTTGATACCCATATCGTACACAAAAGTTCTAGAGTCACCCCTGGCCCACCTTTATGGCGGTATCTCGAAAAGGCATCCACCTATATAACTAAGGCCCAATCCCTTTTAAAATACTCATTTACACCTTTCATTTGATACCCATATCGTACAAACAAATTCTAGAGTCACCCCTGGTCTACCTTTATGGAGATATCTCGAAAAGGCGTCCACCTATAGAACTAAGACCCACGCCCTTTTAAAATACTCATTAACACCTTTCATTTGAAACCCATATCGTACACAAAAGTTCTAGAGTCACCCCTGGCCCACCTTTATGGCGGTATCTCGAAAAGGCATCCACCTATATAACTAAGGCCCACTCCCTTTTAAAATACTCATTTACACCTTTCATTTGATACCCATATCGTACAAACAAATTCTAGAGTCACCCCTGGTCTACCTTTATGGAGATATCTCGAAAAGGCGTCCACCTATAGAACTAAGGCCCACACCCTTTTAAAATACTCATTAACACCTTTCATTTGAAACCCATATCGTACACAAAAGTTCTAGAGTCACCCCTGGCCCACCTTTATGGCGGTATCTCGAAAAGGCATCCACCTATATAACTAAGGCCCACTCCCTTTTTAAATACTCATTTACACCTTTCATTTGATACCCATTTCGTACAAACAAATTCTAGAGTCACCCCTGGTCTACCTTTATGGAGATATCTCGAAGAGGCGTCCACCTATAGAACTAAGGCCCACACCCTTTTAAAATACTCATTAACACCTTTCATTTGAAACCCATATCGTACACAAAAGTTCTAGAGTCACCCCTGGCCCACCTTTATGGCGGTGTCTCGAAAAGGCGTCCACCTATAGAACTAAGACCCACGCCCTTTTAAAATACTCATTAACACCTTTCATTTGAAACCCATATCGTACACAAAAGTTCTAGAGTCACCCCTGGCCCACCTTTATGGCGGTATCTCGAAAAGGCATCCACCTATATAACTAAGGCCCACTCCCTTTTAAAATACTCATTAACACCTTTCATTTGATGCCCATATTGTACAAACAAATTCTAGAGTCACCCCTGGTCTACCTTTATGGAGATATCTCGAAAAGGCGTCCACCTATAGAACTAAGGCCCACACCCTTTTAAAATACTCATTAACACCTTTCATTTGAAACCCATATCGTACACAAAAGTTCTAGAGTCACCCCTGGCCCACCTTTATGGCGGTATCTCGAAAAGGCGTCCACCTATATAACTAAGGCCCACTCCCTTTTAAAATACTCATTTACACCTTTCATTTGAAACCCATATCGTACACAAAAGTTCTAGAGTCACCCCTTGCCCACCTTTATGGCGGTATCTCGAAAAGGCATCCACCTATATAACTAAGGCCCACTCCCTTTTAAAATACTCATTTACACCTTTCATTTGATACCCATATCGTACAAACAAATTCTAGAGTCACCCCTGGTCTACCTTTATGGAGATATCTCGAAAAGGCGTCCACCTATAGAACTAAGGCCCACACCCTTTTAAAATACTCATTAACACCTTTCATTTGAAACCCATATCGTACACAAAAGTTCTAGAGTCACCCCTGGCCCACCTTTATGGCGGTATCTCGAAAAGGCAAATACTCATTTACACCTTTCATTTGATATCCATATCGTACAAACAAATTCTAGAGTCACCCCTGGTCTACCTTTATGGAGATATCTCGAAAAGGCGTCCACCTATAGAACTAATGCTCACACCCTTTTAAAATACTCATTAACACCTTTCATTTGAAACCCATATCGTACACAAAAGTTCTAAAGTCACCCCTGGCCCACCTTTATGGCGGTATCTCGAAAAGGCGTCCACCTATAGAACTAAGACCCACGCCCTTTTAAAATACTCATTAACACCTTTCATTTGAAACCCATATCGTACACAAAAGTTCTAGAGTCACCCCTGGCCCACCTTTATGGCGGTATCTCGAAAAGGCATCCACCTATATAACTAAGGCCCACTCCCTTTTAAAATACTCATTAACACCTTTCATTTGATACCCATATCGTACAAACAAATTCTAGAGTCACCCCTGGTCTACCTTTATGGAGATATCTCGAAAAGGCGTCCACCTATAGAACTAAGGCCCACACCCTTTTAAAATACTCATTAACACCTTTCATTTGAAACCCATATCGTACACAAAAGTTCTAGAGTCACCCCTGGCCCACCTTTATGGCGGTATCTCGAAAAGGCGTCCACCTATAGAACTAAGACCCACGCCCTTTTAAAATACTCATTAACACCTTTCATTTGAAACCCATATCGTACACAAAAGTTCTAGAGTCACCCCTGGCCCACCTTTATGGCGGTATCTCGAAAAGGCATCCACCTATATAACTAAGGCCCACTCCCTTTTAAAACACTCATTAACACCTTTCATTTGATACCCATATCGTACAAACAAATTCTAGAGTCACCCCTGGTCTACCTTTATGGAGATATCTCGAAAAGGCGTCCACCTATAGAACTAAGGCCCACACCCTTTTAAAATACTCATTAACACCTTTCATTTGAAACCCATATCGTACACAAAAGTTCTAGAGTCACCCCTGGCCCACCTTTATGGCGGTATCTCGAAAAGGCATCCACCTATATAACTAAGGCCCACTCCCTTTTAAAATACTCATTTACACCTTTCATTTGAAACCCATATCGTACACAAAAGTTCTAGAGTCACCCCTGGCCCACCTTTATGGCGGTATCTCGAAAAGGCATCCACCTATATAACTAAGGCCCACTCCCTTTTAAAATACTCATTTACACCTTTCATTTGATACCCATATCGTACAAACAAATTCTAGAGTCACCCCTGGTCTACCTTTATGGAGATATCTCGAAAAGGCGTCCACCTATAGAACTAAGGCCCACACCCTTTTAAAATACTCATTAACACCTTTCATTTGAAACCCATATCGTACACAAAAGTTCTAGAGTCACCCCTGGCCCACCTTTATGGCGGTATCTCGAAAAGGCATCCACCTATATAACTAAGGCCCACTCCCTTTTAAAATACTCATTAACACCTTTCATTTGAAACCCATATCGTACACAAAAGTTCTAGAGTCACCCCTGGCCCACCTTTATGGCGGTATCTCGAAAAGGCATCCACCTATATAACTAAGGCCCACTCCCTTTTAAAATACTCATTTACACCTTTCATTTGATACCCATATCGTACAAACAAATTCTAGAGTCACCCCTGGTCTACCTTTATGGAGATATCTCGAAAAGGCGTCCACCTATATAACTAAGGCCCACTCCCTTTTAAAATACTCATTTACACCTTTCATTTGAAACCCATATCGTACACAAAAGTTCTAGAGTCACCCCTGGCCCACCTTTATGGCGGTATCTCGAAAAGGCATCCACCTATATAACTAAGGCCCACTCCCTTTTAAAATACTCATTTACACCTTTCATTTGATACCCATATCGTACAAACAAATTCTAGAGTCACCCCTGGCCCACCTTTATGGCGGTATCTCGAAAAGGCATCCACCTATATAACTAAGGCCCACTCCCTTTTAAAATACTCATTTACACCTTTCATTTGATACCCATATCGTACAAACAAATTCTAGAGTCACCCCTGGTCTACCTTTATGGAGATATCTCGAAAAGGCGTCCACCTATAGAACTAAGGCCCACACCCTTTTAAAATACTCATTAACACCTTTCATTTGAAACCCATATCGTACACAAAAGTTCTAGAGTCACCCCTGGCCCACCTTTATGGCGGTATCTCGAAAAGGCATCCACCTATATAACTAAGGCCCACTCCCTTTTAAAATACTCATTAACACCTTTCATTTGAAACCCATATCGTACACAAAAGTTCTAGAGTCACCCCTGGCCCACCTTTATGGCGGTATCTCGAAAAGGCATCCACCTATATAACTAAGGCCCACTCCCTTTTAAAATACTCATTTACACCTTTCATTTGATACCCATATCGTACAAACAAATTCTAGAGTCACCCCTGGTCTACCTTTATGGAGATATCTCGAAAAGGCGTCCACCTATAGAACTAAGGCCCACACCCTTTTAAAATACTCATTAACACCTTTCATTTGAAACCCATATCGTACACAAAAGTTCTAGAGTCACCCCTGGCCCACCTTTATGGCGGTATCTCGAAAAGGCATCCACCTATATAACTAAGGCCCACTCCCTTTTAAAATACTCATTTACACCTTTCATTTGATACCCATATCGTACAAACAAATTCTAGAGTCACCCCTGGTCTACCTTTATGGAGATATCTCGAAAAGGCGTCCACCTATAGAACTAAGACCCACGCCCTTTTAAAATACTCATTAACACCTTTCATTTGAAACCCATATCGTACACAAAAGTTCTAGAGTCACCCCTGGCCCACCTTTATGGCGGTATCTCGAAAAGGCATCCACCTATATAACTAAGGCCCACTCCCTTTTAAAATACTCATTTACACCTTTCATTTGATACCCATATCGTACAAACAAATTCTAGAGTCACCCCTGGTCTACCTTTATGGAGATATCTCGAAAAGGCGTCCACCTATAGAACTAAGGCCCACACCCTTTTAAAATACTCATTAACACCTTTCATTTGAAACCCATATCGTACACAAAAGTTCTAGAGTCACCCCTGGCCCACCTTTATGGCGGTATCTCGAAAAGGCATCCACCTATATAACTAAGGCCCACTCCCTTTTAAAATACTCATTTACACCTTTCATTTGATACCCATATCGTACAAACAAATTCTAGAGTCACCCCTGGTCTACCTTTATGGAGATATCTCGAAAAGGCGTCCACCTATAGAACTAAGACCCACACCCTTTTAAAATACTCATTAACACCTTTCATTTGAAACCCATATCGAACGCAAAAGTTCCAGAGTCACCCCTGGCCCACCTTTATGGCGATATCTCGAAAAGGCGTCCACCTATATAACTAAGGCCCACTCCCTTTTAAAATACTCATTAACACCTTTCATTTGATACCCATATCGTACAAACAAATTCTAGAGTCACCCCTGGTCCACCTTTATGGCGATATCTCGAAAAGGCGTCCACCTATAGAACTAAAGCCCACACCCTGTTAAAATATTCATTAGCACCTTTCATTTGATACCCATATTGTAAAAACGCATTCTAGAGTCACCCCTGGTCCACGTTTATGGCGATATCCCGAAAAGGCGTCCACCCATAGAACAAAGGCCCACTCCCATTTAAAACACTTATTACACTTTTCGTTTGACACCCATATTGTACAAACGCATTCCAGAGTCAACCCAGGTCCACTTTTATAACGATATTCCGAAAAGGCGTCCATCTATTGAACTTAAGCACACGCTCTTTTAAAATACTTATTAATACCTTTTATTTGATATCCATATCGTACAAAATAAATTCTAGAGTCACCCCTGGTCCACCTTTATGGCGATATCTCGAAAAGACGTCCACCTATAGAACTTAGGCCCACCCCTTTTAAAATTATCATTAACACATTTCATTTGATACCCATATCGTACAAACAATTTCTCGAGTCAGGCCTGGTCTACCTTTATGGCAATATCCCTAAATGGCGTTCATCTATAGATCTATGGCCCACTTCCTCTTAAAATACTCTTTAATACCTTCCGTTTGATACACATGTCATACAAACACATTCCAGGGTTACCCTAGGTTCCTTTTACAATAAGGTGATTTCCCTTACTTTGTCTCCACAGCTCTCAACTGAGTATGTAATGTTCGGTTACACCCGAACTTAGCCTTCCTTACTTGGTTTTTCTGTCATTCATCGAATTGCAGGCGCTTTACTGCATATGCTCTAGCAGCCAATTGTTGCGCTTTTTTCTGTGTTGAGCAAGTAACCTTGTGTTACTTTGCCCATAACTCACTGTTTCGATTATCCCTCCGCTAGCCGCATTTGTGGTGTCCTCTTCCATGTATCTCCTTCTGCTGTTAAGCCGAATTTATGTACAACTAATTTGTTCACCGTTTTGTGTGAGGTCGTTCAATGCGCTTTGGTGTTTTTAGCATGAAAAGGGCAATTGATTTTTGTTTCAAGTTTTTTTTTAATTTTTGTTTTGATACTGCAGTTCATTGTTTAAGTTATTTTTTGTATCCAGTTTTTTATTTTTGGTTTATGCTTCCTATGGCTAAGTGCTTTTGCTTGTAAATGTGTTTGTGCATTTCGCTTCTTCGTAAAAAAAATTAGGTTATTGCGTTGATAACGGTTTTGCCTACTTACTTTTAAATGTTTGGCATATACCACTAACTGGCATTCATGCATCCCACGGATTCAAGTAGATTTGTTATGTGAGGTAAAGTGATGCAGTTGTTGTTGTTTTTCTAAGCAGCTGCAGCTAAAGGCCCGAACACATAAGATTTTTGATCAGGCGCGGATCTCCGGGGGGATAGGTTGTTTGAATTGTCGGTAAAAGTTTAGTTGAGGGGTCGACTGCTAATACGCTACCAAAAATATCGAGAGAGGTGTCAAAACACGCGTATTTACCTCGAAAACAATAATCCGAAAGCGGAAAAAAATTGTATCTCTGCCGGGAGATAATTGCAGTTGAAATTGGCTATTTTCATGTGGTTATTGTAATGTTGTTGTAAAAAAAAAAACTAAACATAAGTGTTTTGCGCGTATATAGTTTTGATCTCCACACCGGTGTTGGACCCACCCAGGGTAATTTTTTATAAGCGCGCCCGAAGGCCGCCAATGCAGAAAGGTGTAGTGCGCAAAAATACTACGGGTATCACCCCCAGTTTCGGAGGCACACGCGGGTCATTTTTCGGGTTTTGTTTAATATCTTTTGAACGAGTTAAAATTGTTCTTTTCCGCCTTCGGATTATTAATACCTTTGGTAGCGTATTAGCAATCGACCCCTCAACTAGACTTTTACCGAATTGTCAAAATCGGTGGAGCCCATCGGCAGCTATTCAACTTTAAAAGACGAAGGACAAAGAAAATTCAAATGGCGATAATTAAGGATACAGTATTTTTTGGAAAAATCGAAGACGAGTATTTGTTTGTATTATCGATAGCTTTCATATCATAACTTTGTTGCTCAAAAATCACTTTCACAAATTTTCGCTCTGTGTCTTTAAACATAACATTTATTTACATTGTTATTATTATGTACTTTGTTTTATTAAAATTATATAAGTATGGCATGTACACACGCAGTGATAATAAAGGCCTAAGAGAGCCGAGCCGGACCCTGGGACAGTTCGCGTTTACGGGCCCCCTAAAAAATAAACTCAAACCATTAAAAAAAATAACATAACATACATAAATTTTTCAATTCACATTGTCAGTTTTATTTCATATAAAATAAGATTTACTGGAGCACTTACATAAATGAAATGTTAGATTTCATTGTTTGATTTGGTTACATTAACTTTTTCTAAATATGTACATTTTAAGAGCTTGAATCAGCCAAGGAAAGCCTTCCGTGCTTTTTGGTCTGCGAATATGGAAATTACCGATTCAAAACCAATGCTGCGAGCAAGGCTGGACTCCAACGCCAATGTTCCAAGGCTTGTCAAGCGATTTTGTCTCATAGTAGAACGTAAAAAGTTTTCACGCAAGACAATAGACTAAAAGAACACTCGCCTTCAGCCTCACTGGCGGGAAGTGTGCAAAATATTATTAATGCTATGCAGATGTTCGGAAATAATACTTCCATCTGCAAGTCATGGAATTTGTTTAGAAGATGAAATGGTGGCAGCGAATCTCATCCCAAATTTGCTAAGTGGATTGCTTTGAAATGAATGATTTCATCTATTAGATCCGTAGAAATATCGATACAATAAATCTTGCAAAATGCCGCTACCTTTTCTCTGAGCTCATCTTCCGTCAGATCCTGATACTTCCACAAAAAACTAAATTTAATCGCAATGTCATTTACGGCTTCGAAACGTCTTGTCATGTTACCACTCAAGCAGTCCAGACGAACGTAAAAAACTTTCTGTTTGAATTGAGTTTCGGAATCACACTCAGGTATATTACTAGCCTTTACCCGCGGCCCCGTCCGCAAGGAGAAAATAAAATATATGTGCTATTCACGTTAGCCTGCTTATCAAGTTGTCTGTTTAAAAATTTTTTCTGTCAATGTATTTTATTTTTTAATACAGTAAAAAAAAAGAACTAACTGAGCTGATGGGCACGCTTAGATGAATAGTACAATACACTTTTTTCGAATTAAAAAAAATACATTTTGTTTCTAAGTTAAATTAATTGATATGACAGGGGAAAGAATTACTACTCATAGAACAAAGGAGTGAAACTACAATTAGCTAAAATCAAAAAGAAGTTTTTAAATGAAAGCAGTGTTGCTTTTTCGGGTATTTAGTTGGTTAAAATATTACAAAAATTTTAATTATAGTTGTAATAGTTCGTTACAGGATTCATTTAAAAATATAACGAAAAAGCTGTGATATATTGAAGATAAAACATACCGAATTTTAATTACGAATAATTTGCCGTAAATCCACGGCCATGTGTGCTGAATTACCGGTTTCGAAGAGACCTAAAATGATCCCGGAAGTGTCCCTAAATGACACCAAATAGTCACGAAATGATGCCGACGGGATCCTGGACAAATCTCGAAAACTATCCAGAAATGATGCCGGAAGGGTCCCAAAATAATCCCGAAGTAGTCACGAAAAGTCCCGAAATGACCCTGACGGGATCCCGGACGTATCCCGAAAACCATCCAGATTTGATTCCTGAACGGTCCGCAAATGATCCCGATATAGTCCGAAAAAGTCCCGAAAAAACTCTCACGGGATACCGGACAAATCCCGAAAATCGCCCAGAAATTATCTCGGAAGAGTTCCAAAAGGATTCCGAAATAGTAGTCACGAAAAAGGCCCGAAATGACCCTGACGGGATCCCGAAAACCGTCCAGAAATGACTCTGGAGGGATCCCCAAATGATCCCTCCATAGTCCACAAACCATCCAGAATTGATCTCTGAAGGTTCCGCAAATGATCCCGAAATAGTCCCGAAAGTCACGAAAAACTCAGACCCATCCCGAAAATCATGAAGAAATTATCCTGGAAGGGTCCCAAAATTACCCCGAAATAACTCCGACGGGATCCCGGACAGATCCCGAAAATCATCCAGAACTGAGCGCTGAAACGTCCGCAAATAATCCAGAAATAGTCCGGAAAAAGTCCCGAAAAAACTCCGTCGGGATCCCGGACAGATCCCGAAAATCACCCAGAAATTATGCCGGAGGGGTCCCAAAATGATTCCGAAATAGTCCCGAAAAAGTCCCGAAATGACCTTGAGGGGATCCCAGACCGATACCGAAAACCATCCAGAATTGATCTCTAAAGGGTCCGCAATTTATCCCAGATAAAGTCGCGAAAAAACTACGAAGGGATCCCGAACAGATCCCGAAAATCATATAGAAATTATCCCGGAAGGGTCCCAAAATGATCCCGAAATAGTCCCGAAAAGGCGCAAAATAACCCTGACGGGATCCCGGACGGATCCCGAAAACCACCCATAAATGATCTTTAAGGGCAACTGACCCCGAAATAGTCGTGAAGAAGTCCCGAAATTACCCCGACGGGATCCCGAAAACCATCCAGAAATTATCCCTGAAGGATCCCCAAATGATCCAAGAACAGTCTCGAAATTCCCTGACATTTTCCCGAAAAAGTAAAAAAATAAACCCGACGGGATCTCGGACGGATCCCGAAAACGATCCAGAAATGATGCCGGAAGGGACCCCAAATGATCCCGAAATTCCCCCGATGTGATCCCGGACGGATCCCGGATCATCCAGAAATGATGCCGGTTGGTACCCCAAAATGATCCCGAAATAGGCCAGAAATGACCCCGTCGGGATCCCGGACGGATCCCCAAAAGTATACAGAAATGATGCTGGAAGGTGAAATGATCCCCTTAAAGAAAGATGAAAAATGAAATGATCCCCTTATAGTTCCGAAATGATCCTGACGGCATTCCCGACGGATCCCGGAAACTATCCAGAAATGATGCCGGAAAGGATCCCAAGTTATCCCCAAATAGTCCCAAAATTACCCTGACGGTATCCCGGACGGATCACGAAAACCATCCGGAAATGATGGCGAAAGGGTCCCCAAATGATCCCGCATTAGTCGCGGGTTCCGAAATGACCCTGACGGGATCCCCGAAGGATCCCGAAAACTATCCAGAAATGATACCGGAAAGGTTCCCAAGTTATCCCCAAATAGTCCCGAAATTACCCTGACGGTATGCCGGACGGATACCCAAAACCATCTAGAAAAGTGGCCAGAAGATACCCCAAATGATCCCGAAAAAGTCCTGAAATGATCCAGACGGGATCCCGGACGAATCCCGAAAACTATCCATCTAGGTACCCCAAATGATCCCGAAATAGTCCCGAAATGACCCCGCCGGGATCACGGGCGGATCCCGAAAAAGTCCTGAAATGACCCCGACGGGATCCCGTACGGATTCCGAAAATCATCCAGAAATGATGAAGGTAGGTACGCAAATGATCCCGAAATAGTCCCGAAATGATCCCGACAGGATCCCGGACGGATCCCGAAAACCAAACAGAAATGATGCCGGTAGGTACCCCAAATGGTCCCGATATGACCTCGTCGGGATCCCGAACGGATCCCTAAAACTATCCAGAAATGATGCCGGAAAGGTCCCCAAATAACCCCCTAATAGTCCCGAAATTACGCCGACGGAATCCCGGATGGATCAGGAAACCATCCAGAAATGATGCCGGAGGAGACCCCAAATGATCCCGCTAAAGTCCCAAAATGACCCCGACAGGGTCCCGAACGATCCCGTAAACCATCCAGAAATGATGCCCGTAGGTACCCCAAATGGTCCGATATGACCCCGTCGGGATCCCGAACGGATCCCTAAAACTATCCAGAAATGATGCCGAAAGGGTCCCCAAATGATCCTGTATTAGTCGAGAAAAAGTTCCGAAATGACTCCGACGGGATCCCGGACGGATCCCGAAAACCATCTAGAATTGATACCGGAAGGTACCCCAAATGATGCCGAAATAGTCCCGAAATGACATCGACGGTATCCCGGACGGATCCCGAAAACCATCTAGAAATGATGCCGGAAGAGACGCCAAATGATCCCGCAAAGGTCCCAAAATGACCCCGACAGGATCCCGGACGGATCCCGAAAACCATCCAGAAATTATGCCGGAGGAGACCCCAAATGATCCCGCTAAAGTCCCATAATGACCCCGACAGGGTCCCGGACGGATCCCGTAAACCATCCAGAAATGATATCGGAAGAGACCCCAAATGATCTCGCAAAAGTCCCAAAATGACCCCGACAGGATCCCGGACGGATCTCGTAAACCATCCAGAAATGATGCCGGAAGAGACCACAAATGATCCCGCAAAAGTCACAAAATGACCTAGACAGGATCCCGGACGGATCCCGAAAACCATCCAGAAATGATGCCGGGAGAGACCCCAAATGATCCCGCAAAAGTCCCAAAATGACCCCGACAGGATCCCGGACGGATCCCGTAAACCATCCAGAAATGATGCCTGAAGAGAACCCAAATGATCCCGCAAAAGGCCCAAAATGACCCCGACAGGATCCCGGACGGATCCCGTAAACCATCCAGAAATGATGCCGGAAGAGACCCCAAATGATCCCGCAAAAGTCCCAAAATGACCCCTACAGGATCCCGGACGGATCCCGAAAACCATACAGAAATGATGCCGGAAGAGACCCCAAATGATCCCGCAAAAGTCTCAAAATGACCCCGACAGGATCCCGGACGGATCCTGTAAACCATCCAGAAATGATGCTGGAAGAGACCCCAAATGATCCCGCAAAAGTCCCAAAATGACCCCGACAGGATCACGGACGGATCCCGAAAACCATCCAGAAATTATGCCGGAAGAGACCCCAAATGATCCCGCAAAAGTCCCAAAATGACCCCGACAGGATCCCGGACGGATCCCGAAAACCATCCAGAAATGATGCCGGAATGGACGCCAAATGGTCCCGAAATGACACCGACGGGATCCCGGACGGATACCGAAAACCATCCAGAAATGATGCAGGCAGGTACCCCAAATTATCCCGAAATAGTCCCGAAATGACCCTGACGGGATCGCGGACGGATCTCGAAAACCATGCAGAAATGATGCCGGAAGATACCCCTAATGATCCCGAAATAGCCCCGAAATGGTTCCGACGGGATCCCGGACGGATCCCTTAAACTATCCAGGAATGATTACGGAAAGGACCCAAACTGACCCCGAAAAAGTCCCGTAATGATCCCGGAAACCATCAAGAATTTATCTCTCGAAGGTACGCAAATGATCCCGAAAGTACCCCGACGGGATCCCGGACGGATCCCGAAAACCATCCAGAAATGATGCCGGAAGGGTCCCCAAATGATCGCGAAATAGTCCCGAAATGATTCCGGAATAGTCCCGAAAATGTCCCAAAATAACCCCGACGGGATCCCGGACGGATCCCGAAAACTATACAGAAATGATCCCGAAATAGTCCCGAAAAAGTCCCGAAATTACCCCGGCGTAATCCCGGACCGATCCCGAAAACCATCCAGAAATGATCCCGGTGGGTCTCGATATGACCCTTACGGGATTACAAATAAGGTGAAGCTAATTATAAAACTATGTTAATAAGGCAGCAGGCGCATTGGAGCGAATAAAAAGTTACATAGAAACATACAGGTAAAGCTAATAAAAGCGTGCTAATAAAAACAATTGATGGAGGGCGGATGGCGGGAGTAGAGGAGAGGACCACTGATCGTTCCTCCAAAATTGTCTAGATCTCGTTCTGTATGTACCAGATACCAAAAACTATTGATTTAGGAGAAAATTTATATTGAGTTATAACAATTTATAGATTTTACACCAGAGGGGGAGATAAAGGGGGGGAGGCGGGCGGAAGGTATCACTGCTTACTTTGTAAGCCCTCGACTTATTTGACCCCTTGAGTCTGTGATATTGGTGAAGGCCAGCATACGTAAAGTTATAATATGTAAAAATTATTGAAAAATAATTTCTCGAAGGGGTCGTGGGAACCCAACCCCTCTTTCCATATTCGAAAAAAATTTCGCTAGTAGACTACTGTCTGTGTCCCAAATTTCATCAAAATCCGTGTAGCCATTCTGGCGTGATTCAGTCGCAAAGACGAAAAAATATAATAATTAAATTATAACTGTACCTAGGGGGCGGGGACCACGCCCCTTTTCAAAAATATATAGTTAGTAGATCCTCCTAGACTATTGGCTATATGTGTGCAAAATTTCATCCAAATCGGTCCAGCCGTTCTTGCGTGATTAAGTCACAAAAACAAACGTCTGGACAAACATCCAAACATCTTCACATCCAAACTTTGCCATTTATAATATACTAGCCTTTACCCGCGGCCCCGTCCGCAAGGAGAAAATAAAATATATGTGCTATTCACGTTAGCCTGTTTATCAAGTTGTCTGTTTAAAAATTTTTTCTGTCAATGTATTTTATTTTTTAATACAGTAAAAAAAAAGAACTAACTGAGCTGATGGGCACGCTTACATGAATAGTACAATACACTTTTTTCGAATTAAAAAAAATACATTTTGTTTCTAAGTTAAATTAATTGATATGACAGGGGTGAAAGAATTACTACTCATAGAACAAAGCAGTGAAACTACAATTAGCAAAAACCAAAAAGTAGTTTTTAAATAAAAGCAGTGCTGCTTTTTCGGGTATTTAGTTGGTTAAAATATTACAAAAATTTTAATTATAGTTGTAATAGTTCGTTACAGGATTCATTTAAAAATAGAACGAAAAAGCTGTGATATATTAAAGATAAAACATACCGAATTTTAATTACGAATAATTTGCCGTAAATCCACGGCCATGTGTGCTGAATTACCGGTTTCGAAGAGACCTAAAATAATCCCGGAAGTGTCCGTAAATGACACCAAATAGTCACGAAATGATGCCGACGGGATCCTGGACAAATCTCGAAAACTATCCAGAAATGATGCCGGAAGGGTCCCAAAATAATCCCGAAGTAGTCACGAAAAGTCCCGAAATGACCCTGACGGGATCCCGGACGGATCCCGAAAACCATCCAGATTTGATTCCTGAACGGTCCGCAAAAGATCCCGATATAGTCCGAAAAAGCCCCGAAAAAACTCTGACGGGATCCCGGACAAATCCCGAAAATCGCCCAGAAATTATCCCGGAGGAGTCCCAAAATGATTCCGAAATAGTAGTCACGAAAAAGGCCCGAAATGACCCTGACGGGATCCCGAAAACCAACCAGAAATGACTCTGTAGGGATCCCCAAATGATCCCGGAAAAGTCCACAAACCATCCAGAATTGATCTCTGAAGGTTCCGCAAATGATCCCGAAATAGTCCCGAAAGTCACGAAAAACTCAGACCCATCCCGAAAATCATGAAGAAATTATCCTGGAAGGGTCCCAAAATTACTCCGAAATGACTCCGACGGGATCCCGGACAGATCCCGAAAATCATCCAGAACTGAGCTCTGAAACGTCCGCAAATAATCCAGAAATAGTCCGGAAAAAGTCCCGAAAAAACTCCGTCGGGATCCCGGACAGATCCCGAAAATCACCCAGAAATTATGCCGGAGGGGTCCCAAAATGATTCCGAAATAGTCCCGAAAAAGTCCCGAAATGACCTTGAGGGGATCCCAGACCGATACCGAAAACCATCCAGAATTGATCTCTAAAGGGTCCGCAATTTATCCCAGATAAAGTCGCGAAAAAACTACGAAGGGATCCCGAACAGATCCCGAAAATCATAGAGAAATTATCCCGGAAGGGTCCCAAAATGATCCCGAAATAGTCCCGAAAAGGCGCGAAATAACCCTGACGGGATCCCGGACGGATCCCGAAAACCACCCAGAAATGATCTTTAAGGGCAACTGACCCCGAAATAGTCGTGAAAGTCCCGAAATTACCCCGACGGCATCCCGAAAACCATCCAGAAATTATCCCTGAAGGATCCCCAAATGATCCAAGAACAGTCTCAAAATTCCCTGACATTTTCCCGAAAAAGTAAAAAAATAAACCCGACGGGATCTCGGACGGATCCCGAAAACGATCCAGAAATGATGCCGGAAGGGACCCCAAATGATCCCGAAAAATTCCCGAAATTCCCCCGATGGGATCCCGGACGGATCCCGGATCATCCAGAAATGATGCCGGTTGGTACCCCAAAATGATCCCGAAATAGGCCAGAAATGACCCCGTCGGGATCCCGGACGGATCCCCAAAAGTATACAGAAATGATGCTGGAAGGTGAAATGATCCCCTTAAAGAAAGATGAAAAATGAAATGATCCCCTTATAGTTCCGAAATGATCCTGACGGGATTCCCGACGGATCCCGGGAACTATCCAGAAATGATGCCGGAAAGGTTCCCAAGTTATCCCCAAATAGTCCCGAAATTACCCTGACGGTATCCCGGACGGATCACGAAAACCATCCGGAAATGATGGCGAAAGGGTCCCCAAATGATCCCGCATTAGTCGCGGGTTCCGAAATGACCCTGACGGGATCCCCGAAGGATCCCGGAAACTATCGAGAAATGATGCCGGAAAGGTTCCCAAGTTATCCCCAAATAGTCCCGAAATTACCCTGACGGTATCCCGGATGGATACCGAAAACCATCTACAAAAGTGGCCGGAGGATACCCCAAATGATCCCGAAAAAGTCCTGAAATGACCCCGACGGGATCCCGTACGGATCCCGAAAATCATCCAGAAATGATGAAGGTAGGTACCCAAATGATCCCGAAATAGTCCCGAAATGATCCCGGACGGATCCCGAAAACCAACCAGAAATGATGCCGGTAGGTACCCCAAATGGTCCCGATATGACCCCGTCGGGATCCCGAACGTATCCCTAAAACTATCCAGAAATGATGCCAGAAAGGTCCCCAAATAACCCCCTAATAGTCCCGAAATTACGCCGACGGAATCCCGGACGGATCCGGAAACTATCCAGAAATGATGCCGGAGGAGACCCCAAATGATCCCGATAAAGTCCCAAAATGACCCCGACAGGGTCCCGGACGTCTCCCGTAAACCATCCAGAAATGATGCCGGTAGGTACCCCAAATGGTCCCGATATGACCCCCTCGGGATCCCGAACGGATCCCTAAAACTATCCAGAAATGATGCCGAAAGGGTCCCCAAATGATCCTGTATTAGTCGAGAAAAAGTTCCGAAATGACTCCGACGGGATCCCGGACGGATCCCGAAAACCATCTAGAATTGATACCGGAAGGTACCCCAAATGATGCCGAAATAGTCCCGAAATGACATCGACGGGAGCCCGGACGGATAGCGAAAACCATCTAGAAATGATGCCGGAAGAGATCCCAAATGATCCCGCAAAGGTCCCAAAATGACCCCGACAGGATCCCGGACGGATCCCGTAAACCATCCAGAAATGATGCCGGAAGAGAACCCAAATGATCCCGCAAAAGGCCCAAAATGACCCCGACAGGATCCCGGAAGGATCCCGTAAACCATCCAGAAATGATGCCAGAAGAGACCCCAAATGATCCCGCAAAAGTCCCAAAATGATCCCGACAGGATCCCGGACGGATCCCGAAAACCATACAGAAATGATGCCGGAAGAGACCCCAAATGATCCCGCAAAAGTCTCAAAATGACCCCGACAGGATCCCGGACGGATCCTATAAACCATCCAGAAATGATGCCCGAAGAGACCCCAAATGATCCCGCAAAAGTCCCAAAATGACCCCGACAGGATACCAGACGGATCCCGAAAACCATTCAGAAATGATGCCGGAATGGACCCCAAATGGTCCCGACATGACACCGACGGGATCCCGGACGGATCCCGAAAACCATTCAGAAATGATGCCGGAAGAGACCCCAAATGATCCCGCAAAAGTCCCAAAATGATCCCGACAGGATCCCGGACGGATCCCGAAAACCATACAGAAATGATGCCGGAAGAGACCCCAAATGATTCCGCAAAAGTCTCAAAATGACCCCGACAGTATCCCGGACGGATCCTGTAAACCATCCAGAAATGATGCCCGAAGAGACCCCAAATGATCCCGCAAAAGTCCCAAAATGACCCCGACAGGATCCCGGAAGGATCCCGTAAACCATCCAGAAATGATGCCGGAAGAGACCCCAAATGATCCCGCAAAAGTCCCAAAATGATCCCGACAGGATCCCGGACGGATCCCGAAAACCATACAGAAATGATGCCGGAAGAGACCCCAAATGATCCCGCAAAAGTCTCAAAATGACCCCGACAGGATCCCGGACGGATCCCGTAAACCATCCAGAAAAGATGCCGGAAGAGAACCCAAATGATCCCGCAAAAGGCCCAAAATGACCCCGACAGGAACCCGGAAGGATCCCGTAAACCATCCAGAAATGATGCCGGAAGAGACCCCAAATGATCCCGCAAAAGTCCCAAAATGATCCCGACAGGATCCCGGACAGATCCCGAAAACCATACAGAAATGATGCCGGAAGAGACCCCAAATGATCCCGCAAAAGTCTCAAAATGACCCCGACAGGATCCCGGACGGATCCTGTAAACCATCCAGAAATGATGCCCGAAGAGACCCCAAATGATCCCGCAAAAGTCCCAAAATGACCCCGACAGGATCCCGGACGGATCCCGAAAACCATTCAGAAATGATGCCGGCAGGTACCCCAAATTATCCCGAAATAGTCCCGAAATGACCCTGACGGGATCGCGGACGGATTCCGAAAACCATCCAGAAATGATGCCGATAGGGTCCCCAAATGATCCTATATTAGTCGAGAAAAAATTCCGAAATGACTCCGACGGGATCCCGGACGGATCCCGAAAACCATCTAGAATTGATACCGGAAGGTACCCCAAATGATGCCGAAATAGTCCCGAAATGACATCGACGGGATCCCGGACGGATCCCGAAAACCATCCAGAAATGATGCTGGAAGAGACCCCAAATGATCCCGCAAAAGTCCCAAAATGACCCCGACAGGATTCCGGACGGATCCCGTAAACCATCCAGAAATGATGTCGGAAGAGACCCCAAATGATCCCGCAAAAGTCCCAAAATGACCCCGACAGGATCCCGGACGGATCTCGTAAGCCATCCAGAAATGATGCCGGAGGAGACCCCAAATGATCCCGCTAAAGTCCCAAAATGACCCCGACAGGATCCCGGACGGATCCCGTAAACCATCCAGAAATGATGTCGGAAGAGACCCCAAATGATCCCGCAAAAGTCCCAAAATGACCCCGACAGGATCCCGGACGGATCTCGTAAGCCATCCAGAAATGATGCCGGAGGAGACCCCAAATGATCCCGCTAAAGTCCCAAAATGACCCCGACAGGGTCCCGGACGGATCCCGTAAACCATCCAGAAATGATGCCGGAAGAGACCCCAAATGATCCCGCAAAAGTCCCAAAATGACCCCGACAGGATCCCGGACGGATCCCGTAAACCATCCAGAAATGATGCCGGAAGAGACCCCAAATGATCCCGCAAAAGTCCCAAAATGACCCCGACAGGATCCCGGACGGATCCCATAAACCATCCAGAAATGATGCCGGAAGAGACCCCAAATGATCCCGCAAAAGTCCCAAAATGACCCCGACAGGATCCCGGACGGATCCCGTAAACCATCCAGAAATGATGCCGGAGGAGACCCCAAATGATCCCGCAAAAGTCTCAAAATGACCCCGACAGGATCCCGGACGGATCCCGAACACCATCCAGAAATGATGCTGGAAGAGACCCCAAATGATCCCGCAAAAGTCCCAAAATGACCCCGACAGGATCCCGGACGGATCCCGTAAACCATCCAGAAATGATGCCGGAAGAGACCCCAAATGATCCCGCAAAAGTCCCAAAATGACGCCGACGGGATCCCGGACGGATCCCGTAAACCATCCAGAAATGATGCCGAAAGGTTCCCCAAATGATCCTGTATTAGTCCAGAAAAAGTTCCGAAATGACCCCGACGGGATCCCGGATGGATCCCGAAAACCATCTAGAAATGATGCCGGAAGGTACCCCAAATAATGCCGTAATAGTCCCGAAATGACATCGACGGGATTCCGTACGGATCCCGAAAACCATCCAGAAATGATGCCGGAAGAGACCCCAAATGATCCCGCAAAAGTCCCAAAATGACCCCGACAGGATCCCGGACGGATCCCGTAAACCATCCAGAAATGATGCTGGAAGAGACCCCAAATGATCCCGCAAAAGTCCCAAAATGACCCCGACAGGATCCCGGACGGATCCCGTAAACCATCCAGAAATGATGTCGGAAGAGACCCCAAATGATCCCGCAAAAGTCCCAAAATGACCCCGACAGGATCCCGGACGGATCTCGTAAGCCATCCAGAAATGATGCCGGAGGAGACCCCAAATGATCCCGCTAAAGTCCCAAAATGACCCCGACAGGATCCCGGACGGATCCCGTAAACCATCCAGAAATGATGTCGGAAGAGACCCCAAATGATCCCGCAAAAGTCCCAAAATGACCCCGACAGGATCCCGGACGGATCTCGTAAGCCATCCAGAAATGATGCCGGAGGAGACCCCAAATGATCCCGCTAAAGTCCCAAAATGACCCCGACAGGGTCCCGGACGGATCCCGTAAACCATCCAGAAATGATGCCGGAAGAGACCCCAAATGATCCCGCAAAAGTCCCAAAATGACCCCGACAGGATCCCGGACGGATCCCGTAAACCATCCAGAAATGATGCCGGAAGAGACCCCAAATGATCCCGCAAAAGTCCCAAAATGACCCCGACAGGATCCCGGACGGATCCCATAAACCATCCAGAAATGATGCCGGAAGAGACCCCAAATGATCCCGCAAAAGTCCCAAAATGACCCCGACAGGATCCCGGACGGATCCCGTAAACCATCCAGAAATGATGCCGGAGGAGACCCCAAATGATCCCGCAAAAGTCTCAAAATGACCCCGACAGGATCCCGGACGGATCCCGAACACCATCCAGAAATGATGCCGGAAGAGACCCCAAATGATCCCGCTAAAGTCCCAAAATGACCCCGACAGGGTCCCGGACGGATCCCGTAAACCATCCAGAAATGATGCCGGAAGAGACCCCAAATGATCCCGCAAAAGTCCCAAAATGACGCCGACGGGATCCCGGACGGATCCCGTAAACCATCCAGAAATGATGCCGAAAGGTTCCCCAAATGATCCTGTATTAGTCCAGAAAAAGTTCCGAAATGACCCCGACGGGATCCCGGATGGATCCCGAAAACCATCTAGAAATGATGCCGGAAGGTACCCCAAATGATGCCGTAATAGTCCCGAAATGACATCGACGGGATTCAGTACGGATCCCGAAAACCATCCAGAAATGATGCCGGAAGAGACCCCAAATGATCCCGCAAAAGTCCCAAAATGACCCCGACAGGATCCCGGACGGATCCCGTAAACCATCCAGAAATGATGCCGGAAGAGACCCCAAATGATCCCGCAAAAGTCCCAAAATGACGCCGACGGGATCCCGGACGGATCCCGTAAACCATCCAGAAATGATGCCGGCGGAGACCCCAAATGATCCCGCAAAAGTCTCAAAATGACCCCGACAGGATCCCGGACGGATCCCGAACACCATCCAGAAATGATGCTGGAAGAGACCCCAAATGATCCCGCAAAAGTCCCAAAATTACCCCGACAGGATCCCGGACGGATCCCGTAAACCATCCAGAAATGATGCCGGCGGAGACCCCAAATGATCCCGCAAAAGTCTCAAAATGACCCCGACAGGATCCCGGACGGATCCCGAACACCATCCAGAAATGATGCTGGAAGAGACCCCAAATGATCCCGCAAAAGTCCCAAAATGACCCCGACAGGATCACGGACGGATCCCGAAAACCATCCAGAAATTATGCCGGAAGAGACCCCAAATGATCCCGCAAAAGTCCCAAAATGACCCCGACAGGATCCCGGACGGATCCCGAAAACCATCCAGAAATGATGCCGGAATGGACGCCAAATGGTCCCGAAATGACACCGACGGGATCCCGGACGGATACCGAAAACCATCCAGAAATGATGTCGGAAGAGACCCCAAATGATCCCGCAAAAGTCCCAAAATGACCCCGACAGGATCCCGGACGGATCTCGTAAGCCATCCAGAAATGATGCCGGAGGAGACCCCAAATGATCCCGCTAAAGTCCCAAAATGACCCCGACAGGGTCCCGAACGGATCCCGTAAACCATCCAGAAATGATGCCGGAAGAGACCCCAAATGATCCCGCAAAAGTCCCAAAATGACCCCGACAGGATCCCGGACGGATCCCGTAAACCATCCAGAAATGATGCCGGAAGAGACCCCAAATGATCCCGCAAAAGTCCCAAAATGACCCCGACAGGATCACGGACGGATCCCGAAAACCATCCAGAAATTATGCCGGAAGAGACCCCAAATGATCCCGCTAAAGTCCCAAAATGACCCCGACAGGGTCCCGGACGGATCCCGTAAACCATCCAGAAATGATGCCGGAAGAGACCCCAAATGATCCCGCAAAAGTCCCAAAATGACCCCGACAGGATCCCGGACGGATCCCGTAAACCATCCAGAAATGATGCTGGAAGAGACCCCAAATGATCCCGCAAAAGTCCCAAAATGACCCCGACAGGATCACGGACGGATCCCGAAAACCATCCAGAAATTATGCCGGAAGAGACCCCAAATGATCCCGCAAAAGTCCCAAAATGACCCCGACAGGATCCCGGACGGATCCCGTAAACCATCCAGAAATGATGTCGGAAGAGACCCCAAATGATCCCGCAAAAGTCCCAAAATGACCCCGACAGGATCCCGGACGGATCTCGTAAGCCATCCAGAAATGATGCCGGAGGAGACCCCAAATGATCCCGCTAAAGTCCCAAAATGACCCCGACAGGGTCCCGGACGGATCCCGTAAACCATCCAGAAATGATGCCGGAAGAGACCCCAAATGATCCCGCAAAAGTCCCAAAATGACCCCGACAGGATCCCGGACGGATCCCGTAAACCATCCAGAAATGATGCCGGAAGAGACCCCAAATGATCCCGCAAAAGTCCCAAAATGACCCCGACAGGATCCCGGACGGATCCCGTAAACCATCCAGAAATGATGCTGGAAGAGACCCCAAATGATCCCGCAAAAGTCCCAAAATGACCCCGACAGGATCACGGACGGATCCCGAAAACCATCCAGAAATTATGCCGGAAGAGACCCCAAATGATCCCGCAAAAGTCCCAAAATGACCCCGACAGGATCCCGGACGGATCCCGAAAACCATCCAGAAATGATGCCGGAATGGACGCCAAATGGTCCCGAAATGACACCGACGGGATCCCGGACGGATACCGAAAACCATCCAGAAATGATGCAGGCAGGTACCCCAAATTATCCCGAAATAGTCCCGAAATGACCCTGACGGGATCGCGGACGGATCTCGAAAACCATGCAGAAATGATGCCGGAAGATACCCCTAATGATCCCGAAATAGCCCCGAAATGGTTCCGACGGGATCCCGGACGGATCCCTTAAACTATCCAGGAATGATTACGGAAAGGACCCAAACTGACCCCGAAAAAGTCCCGTAATGATCCCGAAAACCATCCAGAAATTATGCCGGAAGAGACCCCAAATAATCCCGCAAAAGTCCCAAAATGACCCCGACAGGATCCCGGACGGATCCCGTAAACCATCCAGAAATGATGCCGGAAGAGACCCCAAATGATCCCGCAAAAGTCCCAAAATGACCCCGACAGGATCACGGACGGATCCCGAAAACCATCCAGAAATTATGCCGGAAGAGACCCCAAATGATCCCGCTAAAGTCCCAAAATGACCCCGACAGGGTCCCGGACGGATCCCGTAAACCATCCAGAAATGATGCCGGAAGAGACCCCAAATGATCCCGCAAAAGTCCCAAAATGACCCCGACAGGATCCCGGACGGATCCCGTAAACCATCCAGAAATGATGCTGGAAGAGACCCCAAATGATCCCGCAAAAGTCCCAAAATGACCCCGACAGGATCACGGACGGATCCCGAAAACCATCCAGAAATTATGCCGGAAGAGACCCCAAATGATCCCGCAAAAGTCCCAAAATGACCCCGACAGGATCCCGGACGGATCCCGTAAACCATCCAGAAATGATGTCGGAAGAGACCCCAAATGATCCCGCAAAAGTCCCAAAATGACCCCGACAGGATCCCGGACGGATCTCGTAAGCCATCCAGAAATGATGCCGGAGGAGACCCCAAATGATCCCGCTAAAGTCCCAAAATGACCCCGACAGGGTCCCGGACGGATCCCGTAAACCATCCAGAAATGATGCCGGAAGAGACCCCAAATGATCCCGCAAAAGTCCCAAAATGACCCCGACAGGATCCCGGACGGATCCCGTAAACCATCCAGAAATGATGCCGGAAGAGACCCCAAATGATCCCGCAAAAGTCCCAAAATGACCCCGACAGGATCCCGGACGGATCCCATAAACCATCCAGAAATGATGCCGGAAGAGACCCCAAATGATCCCGCAAAAGTCCCAAAATGACCCCGACAGGATCCCGGACGGATCCCGTAAACCATCCAGAAATGATGCTGGAAGAGACCCCAAATGATCCCGCAAAAGTCCCAAAATGACCCCGACAGGATCACGGACGGATCCCGAAAACCATCCAGAAATTATGCCGGAAGAGACCCCAAATGATCCCGCAAAAGTCCCAAAATGACCCCGACAGGATCCCGGACGGATCCCGAAAACCATCCAGAAATGATGCCGGAATGGACGCCAAATGGTCCCGAAATGACACCGACGGGATCCCGGACGGATACCGAAAACCATCCAGAAATGATGCAGGCAGGTACCCCAAATTATCCCGAAATAGTCCCGAAATGACCCTGACGGGATCGCGGACGGATCTCGAAAACCATGCAGAAATGATGCCGGAAGATACCCCTAATGATCCCGAAATAGCCCCGAAATGGTTCCGACGGGATCCCGGACGGATCCCTTAAACTATCCAGGAATGATTACGGAAAGGACCCAAACTGACCCCGAAAAAGTCCCGTAATGATCCCGGAAACCATCAAGAATTTATCTCTCGAAGGTACGCAAATGATCCCGAAAGTACCCCGACGGGATCCCGGACGGATCCCGAAAACCATCCAGAAATGATGCCGGAAGGGTCCCCAAATGATCGCGAAATAGTCCCGAAATGATTCCGGAATAGTCCCGAAAATGTCCCAAAATAAGCCCGACGGGATCCCGGACGGATCCCGAAAACTATACAGAAATGATCCCGAAATAGTCCCGAAAAAGTCCCGAAATTACCCCGGCGTAATCCCGGACCGATCCCGAAAACCATCCAGAAATGATCCCGGTGGGTCTCGATATGACCCTTACGGGATTACAAATAAGGTGAAGCTAATTATAAAACTATGTTAATAAGGCAGCAGGCGCATTGGAGCGAATAAAAAGTTACATAGAAACATACAGGTAAAGCTAATAAAAGCGTGCTAATAAAAACAATTGATGGAGGGCGGATGGCGGGAGTAGAGGAGAGGACCACTGATCGTTCCTCCAAAATTGTCTAGATCTCGTTCTGTATGTACCAGATACCAAAAACTATTGATTTAGGAGAAAATTTATATTGAGTTATAACAATTTATAGATTTTACACCAGAGGGGGAGATAAAGGGGGGGAGGCGGGCGGAAGGTATCACTGCTTACTTTGTAAGCCCTCGACTTATTTGACCCCTTGAGTCTGTGATATTGGTGAAGGCCAGCATACGTAAAGTTATAATGTGTAAAAATTATTGAAAAATAATTTCTCGAAGGGGTCGTGGGAACCCAACCCCTCTTTCCATATTCGAAAAAAATTTCGCTAGTAGACTACTGTCTGTGTCCCAAATTTCATCAAAATCCGTGTAGCCATTCTGGCGTGATTCAGTCGCAAAGACGAAAAAATATAATAATTAAATTATAACTGTACCTAGGGGGCGGGGACCACGCCCCTTTTCAAAAATATATAGTTAGTAGATCCTCCTAGACTATTGGCTATATGTGTGCAAAATTTCATCCAAATCGGTCCAGCCGTTCTTGCGTGATTAAGTCACAAAAACAAACGTCTGGACAAACATCCAAACATCTTCACATCCAAACTTTGCCATTTATAATATACTAGCCTTTACCCGCGGCCCCGTCCGCAAGGAGAAAATAAAATATATGTGCTATTCACGTTAGCCTGTTTATCAAGTTGTCTGTTTAAAAATTTTTTCTGTCAATGTATTTTATTTTTTAATACAGTAAAAAAAAAGAACTAACTGAGCTGATGGGCACGCTTACATGAATAGTACAATACACTTTTTTCGAATTAAAAAAAATACATTTTGTTTCTAAGTTAAATTAATTGATATGACAGGGGTGAAAGAATTACTACTCATAGAACAAAGCAGTGAAACTACAATTAGCAAAAACCAAAAAGTAGTTTTTAAATAAAAGCAGTGCTGCTTTTTCGGGTATTTAGTTGGTTAAAATATTACAAAAATTTTAATTATAGTTGTAATAGTTCGTTACAGGATTCATTTAAAAATAGAACGAAAAAGCTGTGATATATTAAAGATAAAACATACCGAATTTTAATTACGAATAATTTGCCGTAAATCCACGGCCATGTGTGCTGAATTACCGGTTTCGAAGAGACCTAAAATGATCCCGGAAGTGTCCGTAAATGACACCAAATAGTCACGAAATGATGCCGACGGGATCCTGGACAAATCTCGAAAACTATCCAGAAATGATGCCGGAAGGGTCCCAAAATAATCCCGAAGTAGTCACGAAAAGTCCCGAAATGACCCTGACGGGATCCCGGACGGATCCCGAAAACCATCCAGATTTGATTCCTGAACGGTCCGCAAAAGATCCCGATATAGTCCGAAAAAGCCCCGAAAAAACTCTGACGGGATCCCGGACAAATCCCGAAAATCGCCCAGAAATTATCCCGGAGGAGTCCCAAAATGATTCCGAAATAGTAGTCACGAAAAAGGCCCGAAATGACCCTGACGGGATCCCGAAAACCAACCAGAAATGACTCTGGAGGGATCCCCAAATGATCCCGGAAAAGTCCACAAACCATCCAGAATTGATCTCTGAAGGTTCCGCAAATGATCCCGAAATAGTCCCGAAAGTCACGAAAAACTCAGACCCATCCCGAAAATCATGAAGAAATTATCCTGGAAGGGTCCCAAAATTACTCCGAAATGACTCCGACGGGATCCCGGACAGATCCCGAAAATCATCCAGAACTGAGCTCTGAAACGTCCGCAAATAATCCAGAAATAGTCCGGAAAAAGTCCCGAAAAAACTCCGTCGGGATCCCGGACAGATTCCGAAAATCACCCAGAAATTATGCCGGAGGGGTCCCAAAATGATTCCGAAATAGTCCCGAAAAAGTCCCGAAATGACCTTGAGGGGATCCCAGACCGATACCGAAAACCATCCAGAATTGATCTCTAAAGGGTCCGCAATTTATCCCAGATAAAGTCGCGAAAAAACTACGAAGGGATCCCGAACAGATCCCGAAAATCATAGAGAAATTATCCCGGAAGGGTCCCAAAATGATCCCGAAATAGTCCCGAAAAGGCGCGAAATAACCCTGACGGGATCCCGGACGGATCCCGAAAACCACCCTGAAATGATCTTTAAGGGCAACTGACCCCGAAATAGTCGTGAAAGTCCCGAAATTACCCCGACGGCATCCCGAAAACCATCCAGAAATTATCCCTGAAGGATCCCCAAATGATCCAAGAACAGTCTCAAAATTCCCTGACATTTTCCCGAAAAAGTAAAAAAATAAACCCGACGGGATCTCGGACGGATCCCGAAAACGATCCAGAAATGATGCCGGAAGGGACCCCAAATGATCCCGAAAAATTCCCGAAATTCCCCCGATGGGATCCCGGACGGATCCCGGATCATCCAGAAATGATGCCGGTTGGTACCCCAAAATGATCCCGAAATAGGCCAGAAATGACCCCGTCGGGATCCCGGACGGATCCCCAAAAGTATACAGAAATGATGCTGGAAGGTGAAATGATCCCCTTAAAGAAAGATGAAAAATGAAATGATCCCCTTATAGTTCCGAAATGATCCTGACGGGATTCCCGACGGATCCCGGGAACTATCCAGAAATGATGCCGGAAAGGTTCCCAAGTTATCCCCAAATAGTCCCGAAATTACCCTGACGGTATCCCGGACGGATCACGAAAACCATCCGGAAATGATGGCGAAAGGGTCCCCAAATGATCCCGCATTAGTCGCGGGTTCCGAAATGACCCTGACGGGATCCCCGAAGGATCCCGGAAACTATCGAGAAATGATGCCGGAAAGGTTCCCAAGTTATCCCCAAATAGTCCCGAAATTACCCTGACGGTATCCCGGACGGATACCGAAAACCATCTACAAAAGTGGCCGGAGGATACCCCAAATGATCCCGAAAAAGTCCTGAAATGACCCCGACGGGATCCCGTACGGATCCCGAAAATCATCCAGAAATGATGAAGGTAGGTACCCAAATGATCCCGAAATAGTCCCGAAATGATCCCGGACGGATCCCGAAAACCAACCAGAAATGATGCCGGTAGGTACCCCAAATGGTCCCGATATGACCCCGTCGGGATCCCGAACGTATCCCTAAAACTATCCAGAAATGATGCCAGAAAGGTCCCCAAATAACCCCCTAATAGTCCCGAAATTACGCCGACGGAATCCCGGACGGATCCGGAAACTATCCAGAAATGATGCCGGAGGAGACCCCAAATGATCCCGATAAAGTCCCAAAATGACCCCGACAGGGTCCCGGACGTCTCCCGTAAACCATCCAGAAATGATGCCGGTAGGTACCCCAAATGGTCCCGATATGACCCCCTCGGGATTCCGAACGGATCCCTAAAACTATCCAGAAATGATGCCGAAAGGGTCCCCAAATGATCCTGTATTAGTCGAGAAAAAGTTCCGAAATGACTCCGACGGGATCCCGGACGGATCCCGAAAACCATCTAGAATTGATACCGGAAGGTACCCCAAATGATGCCGAAATAGTCCCGAAATGACATCGACGGGAGCCCGGACGGATAGCGAAAACCATCTAGAAATGATGCCGGAAGAGATCCCAAATGATCCCGCAAAGGTCCCAAAATGACCCCGACAGGATCCCGGACGGATCCCGTAAACCATCCAGAAATGATGCCGGAAGAGAACCCAAATGATCCCGCAAAAGGCCCAAAATGACCCCGACAGGATCCCGGAAGGATCCCGTAAACCATCCAGAAATGATGCCAGAAGAGACCCCAAATGATCCCGCAAAAGTCCCAAAATGATCCCGACAGGATCCCGGACGGATCCCGAAAACCATACAGAAATGATGCCGGAAGAGACCCCAAATGATCCCGCAAAAGTCTCAAAATGACCCCGACAGGATCCCGGACGGATCCTATAAACCATCCAGAAATGATGCCCGAAGAGACCCCAAATGATCCCGCAAAAGTCCCAAAATGACCCCGACAGGATACCAGACGGATCCCGAAAACCATTCAGAAATGATGCCGGAATGGACCCCAAATGGTCCCGAAATGACACCGACGGGATCCCGGACGGATCCCGAAAACCATTCAGAAATGATGCCGGAAGAGACCCCAAATGATCCCGCAAAAGTCCCAAAATGATCCCGACAGGATCCCGGACGGATCCCGAAAACCATACAGAAATGATGCCGGAAGAGACCCCAAATGATCCCGCAAAAGTCTCAAAATGACCCCGACAGTATCCCGGACGGATCCTGTAAACCATCCAGAAATGATGCCCGAAGAGACCCCAAATGATCCCGCAAAAGTCCCAAAATGACCCCGACAGGATCCCGGAAGGATCCCGTAAACCATCCAGAAATGATGCCGGAAGAGACCCCAAATGATCCCGCAAAAGTCCCAAAATGATCCCGACAGGATCCCGGACGGATCCCGAAAACCATACAGAAATGATGCCGGAAGAGACCCCAAATGATCCCGCAAAAGTCTCAAAATGACCCCGACAGGATCCCGGACGGATCCCGTAAACCATCCAGAAAAGATGCCGGAAGAGAACCCAAATGATCCCGCAAAAGGCCCAAAATGACCCCGACAGGAACCCGGAAGGATCCCGTAAACCATCCAGAAATGATGCCGGAAGAGACCCCAAATGATCCCGCAAAAGTCCCAAAATGATCCCGACAGGATCCCGGACAGATCCCGAAAACCATACAGAAATGATGCCGGAAGAGACCCCAAATGATCCCGCAAAAGTCTCAAAATGACCCCGACAGGATCCCGGACGGATCCTGTAAACCATCCAGAAATGATGCCCGAAGAGACCCCAAATGATCCCGCAAAAGTCCCAAAATGACCCCGACAGGATCCCGGACGGATCCCGAAAACCATTCAGAAATGATGCCGGCAGGTACCCCAAATTATCCCGAAATAGTCCCGAAATGACCCTGACGGGATCGCGGACGGATTCCGAAAACCATTCAGAAATGATGCCGATAGGGTCCCCAAATGATCCTATATTAGTCGAGAAAAAATTCCGAAATGACTCCGACGAGATCCCGGACGGATCCCGAAAACCATCTAGAATTGATACCGGAAGGTACCCCAAATGTTGCCGAAATAGTCCCGAAATGACATCGACGGGATCCCGGACGGATCCCGAAAACCATCCAGAAATGATGCCGGAGGAGACCCCAAATGATCCCGCTAAAGTCCCAAAATGACCCCGACAGGGTCCCGGACGGATCCCGTAAACCATCCAGAAATGATGCCGGAAGAGACCCCAAATGATCCCGCAAAAGTCCCAAAATGACCCCGACAGGATCCCGGACGGATCCCGTAAACCATCCAGAAATGATGTCGGAAGAGACCCCAAATGATCCCGCAAAAGTCCCAAAATGACCCCGACAGGATCCCGGACGGATCTCGTAAGCCATCCAGAAATGATGCCGGAGGAGACCCCAAATGATCCCGCTAAAGTCCCAAAATGACCCCGACAGGGTCCCGGACGGATCCCGTAAACCATCCAGAAATGATGCCGGAAGAGACCCCAAATGATCCCGCAAAAGTCCCAAAATGACCCCGACAGGATGCCGGACGGATCCCGTAAACCATCCAGAAATGATGCCGGAAGAGACCCCAAATGATCCCGCAAAAGTCCTAAAATGACCCCGACAGGATCCCGGACGGATCCCATAAACCATCCAGAAATGATGCCGGAAGAGACCCCAAATGATCCCGCAAAAGTCCCAAAATGACCCCGACAGGATCCCGGACGGATCCCGTAAACCATCCAGAAATGATGCCGGAGGAGACCCCAAATGATCCCGCAAAAGTCTCAAAATGACCCCGACAGGATCCCGGACGGATCCCGAACACCATCCAGAAATGATGCTGGAAGAGACCCCAAATGATCCCGCAAAAGTCCCAAAATGACCCCGACAGGATCCCGGACGGATCCCGTAAACCATCCAGAAATGATGCCGGAAGAGACCCCAAATGATCCCGCAAAAGTCCCAAAATGACGCCGACGGGATCCCGGACGGATCCCGTAAACCATCCAGAAATGATGCCGAAAGGTTCCCCAAATGATCCTGTATTAGTCGAGAAAAAGTTCCGAAATGACCCCGACGGGATCCCGGATGGATCCCGAAAACCATCTAGAAATGATGCCGGAAGGTACCCCAAATGATGCCGTAATAGTCCCGAAATGACATCGACGGGATCCCGTACGGATCCCGAAAACCATCCAGAAATGATGCCGGAAGAGACCCCAAATGATCCCGCAAAAGTCCCAAAATGACCCCGACAGGATCCCGGACGGATCCCGTAAACCATCCAGAAATGATGCCGGAAGAGACCCCAAATGATCCCGCAAAAGTCCCAAAATGACGCCGACGGGATCCCGGACGGATCCCGTAAACCATCCAGAAATGATGCCGGCGGAGACCCCAAATGATCCCGCAAAAGTCTCAAAATGACCCCGACAGGATCCCGGACGGATCCCGAACACCATCCAGAAATGATGCTGGAAGAGACCCCAAATGATCCCGCAAAAGTCCCAAAATTACCCCGACAGAATCCCGGACGGATCCCGTAAACCATCCAGAAATGATGCCGGAAGAGACCCCAAGTGATCCCGCAAAAGTCCCAAAATGACCCCGACAGGATCCCGGACGGATCCCGTAAACCATCCAGAAATGATGCCGAAGGAGACCCCAAATGATCCCGCAAAAGTCTCAAAATGACCCCGACAGGATCCCGGACGGATCCCGAACACCATCCAAAAATGATGCTGGAAGAGACCCCAAATGATCCCGCAAAAGTCCCAAAATAACCCCGACAGGATCCCGGAAGGATCCCGTAAACCATCCAGAAATGATGCCGGAAGAGACCCCAAATGATCCCGCAAAAGTCCCAAAATGATCCCGACAGGATCCCGGACGGATCCCGAAAACCATCCAGAAATGATGCCGGAAGAGACCCCAAATGATCCCGCAAAAGTCTCAAAATGACCCCGACAGGATCCCGGACGGATCCCGAACACCATCCAGAAATGATGCTGGAAGAGACCCCAAATGATCCCGCAAAAGTCCCAAAATGACCCCGACAGGATCCCGGAAGGATCCCGTAAACCATCCAGAAATGATGCCGGAAGAGACCCCAAATGATCCCGCAAAAGTCCCAAAATGACCCCGACAGGATCCCGGACGGATCCCGTAAACCATCCAGAAATGATGCCGGAATGGACCCCAAATGGTCCCGCAAAAGTCCCAAAACATCCAAACATCTTCACATCCAAACTTTGCCATTTATAATATATATTAGATACTAGCCTTTACCCGCGGCCCCGTCCGCAAGGAGAAAATGAAATATGTGGGCTATTCACGTTAGCCTGCTTATAAAGTTATCTGTTTAAAATTTTTTTTCTGTCTAATGCATTTTATTTTTGTAATTGAGTAAAAAAAAGAACTTTTTGAGCTGATAACCTGATAGGATCCGAAAATGATAACGAAATTATCCAGAAAAAGCCACGAAATGACCCCGACGCTATCGCGGACGGATCCCGAAAACCATCCAGAAACGCCCCGGAAGTGTTTCCAAAAGTTCCCGAAGTAGTCCCAAAAAAACCCGAAATGACAACGACACGATTCTAGACTTATCCAGATAACCACACAGAAATGATGCCTGAAGGGTACCAAATTGATCCCGAAATAGTCCCGAAAAAGTTCCGAAATTACCCTGACAGGCTCCCGGACGGATCTCAGAAACCATCCAGAAAATATCCAGGAAGGGTCCCTAAATTATCCCGACTAACTCCAGAAAAAGTTCCGAAATGGCTCCGAGGGGATCCACGATGGATCGCGAAAACCATACAGAAATGATTCCGGAAGGATTCCAAAATGATCCCGAAATAGTCCGGAATTGACCCAGATGGGATCCCGCACAGATCCAGAAATGATCCCGGAAGGGTGCAAAAACTATCCCGGAAAAGTAACAAAAAATCCCGAAATGGCTCCTACGGCATCCCGGACGGATCCAGAAATGATCTCGGAAGGGTCCCCAAATGATCCCAAAATGGTCCCGAAATGACCCTGATGGATCCGGCAAACCATCAAGAAATTATGCCGAAAGGGTCCCAAAACGATCCCGAAATAATACAGAAAAAGTCACGAAACGACCCCTAGAGGATCCCCAAATGATCCCGTATTAGCCCCGAAAAGGTCCCGAAATAACCCCGACGGGATCCCGGACAAATCCCGAAAACCATCCAGAAATGATGCCGGAAGGAATCCCAAATGATTCCGAAAAAGTCCCGCAATGATTCCGAGGGGATCCCGATCGGATACCGATAACCATCCAGAAGTGATGCCGGAAAGGTCCTCAAATGATCACCTAATACCAAAATGACCCTGACGGCATCCCGGACTGATCCCAAAATCCATCCAGAAATGATCTTGGGAAGGTCCCAAAATTATCCCGAAATAGTCTCGGAAAAGTTCAGAAATTACCCTGACGGGTTCCCGGACGAATCCTGAAAGCCATCTCTAAAAGATCCCGAAAAAGTCCCGAAATGACCCTGACTGGACCCCGAAAGGATCCCGAAAACTATCCAGAAATGATGCCGGAAATGTCCTCAAATGATCACCTAATAGTTCCGAAAAGACCCTGACGGGATCCCGAGCGGATCCCGGCAACTATCTAGAAATGATGCCGAAAGGGCCCGCAAATGATCCCTTATAAGTCGAGAAAATGTCCCGAAATGAACCCGACGGGATGCCGGACGAATCCCAAAAACCAGCCAGAAATGATGCCGGAAGGGACACCAAATGATCCCGAAAAAGTCCCGCAATAATTCCGACGGGATCCTGAGCGGATACCGAAAACCATCCAGAAGTGATGCCGAAAAGGTCCTCAAATGATCACCTAATAGTCCCAAAATTACCCTGACGGCATCCCGGACAGATCCCGAAATCCATCCAGAAATGATCTTGGGAGGGTCCCAAATTATCCCGAAATAGTCTGGGAAAAGTCCAGAAATTACCCTGACGGATACCGGACGAATCCTGGAAACCAATCTTAAATGATGCCGAAAAAGTGCCGAAATGACCCTGATGGGACCCGGAAAGGATCCCGAAAACTAACCAGAAATGATGCCGGAAAGGTCCTCAAATGATCTCCCAATACTTCCGAAAAGACCCTGACGGGATCCCGAACGGATCCCGACAACTATCCAGAAATGATACCGAAAGGGCCCGAAAATGATCCCGTATTAGTCGAGAAAAAGTCCCGAAATGACCCCGACGGGATGCCGGACGAATCCCAAAAACCATCCAGAAATGATTTTGGAAGGGACCCCAATGATCCCGAAAAAGTCCCGCAATTATTCCGACGGGAATCTGAACGGATACCGAAAACCATCCAGAAGTGATGGCGGAACGGTCCTCAAATGCTCACCTAATAGTCCCAAAATGACCCTGAGGGCATCCCGGACAAATCCCGAAATCCATCCAGAAATGATCTTGGGAAGGTCCCAAAATGATCCCGAAATAGTCTCGGAAAAGTCCAGAAATTACCCTGACGGGTTCCCGGACGAATCCTGAAAGCCATCCTTAAATGATCCCGAAAAAGCCCCGAAATGACCCTGACGGGATCCCGAAAGGATTCCAAAAACTATCCAGAAATGATGCCGGAAAGGTCCTCAAATGATCCCTTAATAGTTCCGAAATGACCGTGACGGGATCCCGAACGGATCCCGACAACTATCCAGAAATTATGCCGAAAGGGTCCGCAAATGATCCCGTATTAGTCGAGAAAAAGTCCCGAAATGACCCCGACGGGATCCCGGACGAACCCCAAAAACCATCCAGAAATGATGCCGGTAGGTATCCCAAATGATCCCGAAATAATCCCGAAATGACCTCGTCGGCATCCCGGACGGATACCGAAAATTATCCAAATGATGCCGGAAGAGCCCCCAAATGATCCCGAAAAAGTCCCCAAATAACCCCGACGATATCCCGGACGGATCCCGAAAACCATCCAGAAATGATGCCGGAAGAGCCCCCAAATGATCCCGAAAAAGTCCCCAAATGACCCCGACGAGATCCCGCACGGATCCCGAAAACCATCCAGAAATAATGCCGGAAGAGCCCCAAATGATCCCGAAAAAGTCCCCAAATGACCCCGACATACTCCAGAAAAGGTTCCGAAATGGCTCCGAGGGAATCAACGACGGATCGCGAAAACCATACAGAAATGATTCCGGAAGGATCCCAAAATGATCCCGAAATAGTCCGGAAATGACCGAGATGGGATCCCGCACAGATCCAGAAATGATCCCGGAAGGGTCCAAAAACTATCCCGGAAAAGTAACAAAAAAATCCCGAAATGGCTCCTACGGCATCCCGGACGGATCCAGAAATGATCTCGGAAGGGTCCCCAAATGATCCCAAAATGGTCACGAAATGACCCTGATGGATCCGGCAAACCATCAAGAAATTATGCCGGAAGGGTCCCCAAATGATCCGGAAATAAAACAGAAAAAGTCACGAAACGACCCCTAGAGGATCCCCAAATGATCCCGCATTAGCCCCAAAAAAGTCCCAAAATGACCCTGACGGGATCCCGAAAGGATTCCGAAAACAATACAGAAATGATGCCGGAAAGGTCCTCAAATGATCCCCTAATAGTCCCGAAATGACCGTGACGGGATCCCGACAACTATCCAGAAATGATGCCGAAAGGGTCCGCAAATGATCCCGTATTAGTCGAAAAAAAGTCCCGAAAGGACCACGACGTGATCCCGGACGAATCCCAAAAACCATCCAGAAATGATGCCGGTAGGTATCCCAAATGATCCCGAAATAGTCCCGAAATGACCTCGTCGGCATCCCGGACGGATCCCGAAAATTATCCAGAAATGATGCCGGAAAGGTTCCCAAATGATCCCCTAATAGTCCCGAAATTACCCTAATGGGATCCCGGACGGATCCCGAAAACCATCCAGAAATGATGCCGAAAGGGTTCCCAAATGATCCCGTATTAGCCGCGAAAAAGTCCCGAAATGACCCCGACGGGATCCCGGACGGATCCCGAAAACCATGCAGAAATGATGCCGAAAGGGTTCCCAAATGATCCCGTATTAGTCGCGAAAAAGTCCCGAAATTACCCCGACGGGATCCCGGACGGATCCCGAAAACCATCCAGAAATGATGCCGGATGAGCCCCAAAATGATCCTGAAAAAGTCCCCAAATGACCTCGACGAGATCCCGGACGGATCCCGAAAACCATTCAGAAATGATGCCGGAAGAGCCCCCAAATGATCCCGAAAAAGTCCCCAAATGACCCCGACGATATCCCGGACGGATCCCGAAAACCATCCAGAAATGATGCCGGAAGAGCCCTCAAATGATCCCGAAAAAGTCCCCATATGACCCCGACGAGATCCCGCACGGATTCCGAAAACCATCCAGAAATGATGCCGGAAGGGTCCCCAAATAATCGCGAAATAGTCCCGAAATGATTCCGGAATAGTCCCGAAAATTTTCCAAAATAACCCCGACGGGATCCCGGACGGATCCCGTAAACTATACAGAAATGATCCCGGAAGGGTACCAAAATGATCCCGAAATAGTCCCGAAAAAGTCCCGAAATTACCCGGCGTAATCCCGGACCGATCCCGAAAACCATCCAGAGACCCTTCCGGGATTACAAATAAGGTGAAGCTAATTATAAAACCATGTTAATAAGGCAGCAGGCGCATTGGAGCGAATAAAAAGTTAGATAGAAACATACAGGTAAAGCTAATAAAAGCGTGCTAATAAAAACAATTGATGGAGGGCGGATGGCGGGAGTAGAGGAGAGGACCACTGATCGTTCCTCCAAAATTGTTTAGATCTCGTTCTGTATGTACCAGATACCAAAAACTATTGATTTAGGAGAAAATTTAGATTGAGTTATAACAATTTATGGATTTTACACCAGAGGGGGAGATAAAGGGGGGCGGGCGGAGGGTGTCACTGCTTACTTTGTAAGCCCTCGACTTATTTGACCCCTTGAGTCTGTGATATTGGTGAAGGCCAGTATACGCAAAGTTATAATGTGTAAAAATTATGAAAAATAATTTCTTGAAGAGTCGTGGGACCCCCACCCCTCTTTCCATGTTCGAAACAAATTCCGCTAGTAGACTACTGTCTGTGTCCCAAATTTCATTCTGGCGTGATTCAGTCGCAAAGACGAAAAAATATAATAATTAAATTATAACTGTTCCTAGGGGGCGGGGACCACGCCCCTTTTGAAAAATATATAGCTAGTAGATCCTTCTAGACTATTGGCTATATGTGTGCAAAATTTCATCCAAATCGGTCCAGCCGTTCTTGCGTTATTGAGTCACAAAGACAAACGTCTGGACAAACATCCAAACATCCAAACATCCAAACATCCAAACATCTTAACATCCAAACTTTCCCATTTATAATATACTAGCCTTTACCCGCGGCCCCGTCCGCAAGGAGAAAATTAAATATATGGGATATTCACGTTAGCCTGCTTATCAAGTTATCTGTTTAAAAAGATGTTTCTGTCTAATACATTTCATTTTTGTAATTGAGTAAAAAAAGAACTAAATGAGCTGATAACCTGATAGGATCCCCAAATTATCCCGAAATTATCCAGAAAACTCCACGAAATAACCCCGACGCTATCGCGGACAGATCCCGAAAGCCATCTAGAAATGCCACGAAAGGGTCTCCAAAAGTTCCCGGAATAGTCCCAAAAACCCGAAATGACAACGACACGATTCTAGACTTATCCAGAGAACCACAATGAAATGATGCCTGAAGGGTACCAAAATGATCCCGAAAAAGTTCCGAAATGACCCTGACGGGCTCCCGGACGGTTCTCAAAAACCATCCAGGAAATATCCAGGAAGGGTCCTTAGGGGATCCACGACGGATCGTGAAAACCATACAGAAATGATTCCGGAAGGGTCCCAAAATGATCCCGTATTAGTCCCGAAAAGTCCTGAAATGACCCCGACGAGATCCCAGACGGATTCCGAAAACTATCCAGAAATGATGCCGGAATGTCCTCAAATGATCCCCTAATAGTCCCGAAATTACCCTGACGGGATTTCGAACGGACTCCTAAATGACCCTGATGGGATCCCGGACATATCTCGAAATCCATCCAGAAATGATCTTGGAAGGGCCCAAAATAATCCCGAAACAATCTCCGAAAAGTTCAGAAATTACCCCGACGGGATCCCGCACGGATCCCAAAAACTATCCAGAAATGATGCCGAAATGTCCTCAAATGATCCCCAAATAGTCCCGAAATTACCGAAAACCATCCAGAAATTATGCCGGAAGGAACCCCAAATGATCCCGAATACCATACAGAAATGATGCCGGAAAATACCCCAAATGATCCCGAAATAGTTCCGAAAAAGTTCCGAAATGGCCCTGACGGGCTCCCGGATGGTTCTCAAAAACCATCCAGAAAATATCCAGGAAGGGTCCTTAGGGGATCCACGACGGATCGCGAAAACCATACAGAAATGATTCCGGAAGGGTCCCAAAATGATCCCGTATTAGTCCCGAAAAGTCCTGAAATGACCCCGACGAGATCCCAGACGGATTCCGAAAACTATCCAGAAATGATGCCGGAATGTCCTCAAATGATCCCCTAATAGTCCCGAAATTAACGAAAACCATCCAGAAATTATGCCGAAAGGGTCCCCAAATGATCCGATACCAGTCGATAAAAAGTCCCGAAATAACCCCGACGGGATCCCGGACGGATCCTCAAAATCATATAGAAATGATGCCGGAAGGTACCCCAAGTGGTCCCGAAATAGTCCCGAAATGACCCTGGCAGGATCCCGTACGGATCCCGAAAACCATCCCGAAATGATGCCGAAAGGGTCCCCAAATCATCCCGTATTAGTCGAGAAAAAGTCCTGAATTGACCCCGTCGGGATCCCGGATGGGTCCTCAAAACCATATAGAAATGATGCCGTAAGGTACCCCAAATGATCCCGAAATAGTTCCGAAATGACCCTGGCAGGATCCCGTACGAATCCCGAAAACCATCCAGAAATATTGCCGAAAGGGTCCCCAAATCATCCCGTATTAGTCGAGAAAAAGTCCTGAATTGACCCCGTCGGGATCCCGGATGGATCCCGAAAACTATCCAGAAATGATGCCGGAAGGTATCCCGAAATAGTCCCGAAATGACCCTGACGGGATCCCGGACGGATCCGTAAAACCATCTAGAAATGGTGCCGGAAGGTACCTCAAATGATACCGAAATAGTACCGAAATGACCCCGACGGGATCCCGGACGGATCCCGAAAACCATCTAGAAATGATGGCGGAAGGTACCCCAAATGATCCCGAAATAGTCCCGAAATGACCCCGACGGGATACCGGACGGACCCCGAAAACCATCCAGAAATGATGCCGAAAGCGTCCCCAAATGATCCCGTATTAGTTGAGAAAAATTCCCGAAATGACCCCGACGGGATCCCGGACGGATCCTCAAAACCATATAGAAATGATGCCGGAAGGTGCCCCAAATGATCCCGTATAAGTCGAGAAAAAGTCCCGAAATGACCAAGACGGGATCCCGGACGGATCCCTAAAACCATCTAGCAATGATGCCGGAAGCTACCCCAAATTATCCCGTATTAGTCGAGAAAAAGTCCAGAAATGACCCCGACGGGATCCCTGATGTATCCCGAAAACCATCTAGAAATGATGCCGGAAAGTACCTTAAAGGAACCCGCATTAGTCGAGAAAAAGTCCCAAAATGACCCTGAAGGGATCCCGAACGGATCCCGAAAACCATACAGAAATGATGCCGAAAAGGTCCCCAAATGATCCCGTATTAGTCGAGAAAAAGTCCCGAAATGACCCCGACGGGATCCCGGACGGATCCCGAAAACCATTGGGAAGTGGTGCCAAAAGGGTCCCCAAATGATCCCGTATTAGTCGAGAAAGGGCCCCGAAATGACCCTGAAGGGATCCGGACGGAACCCGAAAACCATCCAGAAATGATGCCGAAAGGGTCCTCAAATGATCCCGTATCAGTCAAGAAAAAGTCCAGAAATGACCTCGACGGGACCCGGACGGATCCCGAAAACCATCCAGGAATGATGCCGAAAGGGTCCCCAAATGATCCATTCTTAGTCGAGAAAAAGTTCCGAAATGACCCCGACGGGATCCCACACGGATCCCGAAAACCGTCCAGAAATGATGCCGGAAGGGTCCCCAAATGATCGCGAAATAGTCCCGAAATGATCCCGGAATAGTCCCGAAAATGTCCCAAAATAATCCCGACGGAATCCCGGACGGATCCCGAAAACTATACACAAATGATCCCGGAAGGGTCCCAAAATAGTCCCGGAATAGTCCCGAAAAAGTCCAGAAATTACCCCGCGGGATCGCGGACGGATCCCGAAAACCATCCAGAAATGATCCCGGAAGGGTCTCGATATGACCCAAACGGGATTACAAATAGGGTGAAGATAATTATAAAACCATGTTAATAAGGCAACAGGCGCGTTGGAGCGAATGACGAGTTACAAAGAAACATACAGGTAAAGCTAATAAAAGCGGGCTAATAAAAACAATTGAAGGAGGGCGGATGGTGGGAGGAGGAAAGTACCACTGATCGTTTTTCCAAAAATGTTTAGATCTCGATCTGTATGAGCCAGATACCAAAAATTATTGATTTTAGGACAAAATTTCATTGAGTTATAACAATTTATAGATTTTGCACGAGAGGGGAAAGGAGGGGGGGGGGGGGTGTATCACTGCTCACTTTGTAAGCCCTCGACTTATTTCACCCATTGAGTTTGTAATATTGGTGAAGGTCAGTATACGTAAAGTTATAATGTGTAAAAATTGTTAAAAAGTAATTATTCGCAGGGGTCGTGGGACTCCTTCCCCCTTTCCATGTTCGAAAAAAATTTCGCCAGTAGCCTATTATCTCTGTCCCAAATTTCATCAAAATCCGTGAAGCCGTTCTGGCGTGATTCAGTCGCAAAGACGAAAAAATATAATAATTAAATTATAACTGTTCCTAGGGGGCGGCGACCACACCCCTTTTGAAAAATATATAGCTAGTAGATCCTTCTAGACTATTGGCTATATGTGTGCAAAATTTCATCCAAATCGGTCCAGCTGTTCTTGCGTGATTGAGTCACAAAGGCAAACGTCTGGACAAACATCCAAACATCCAAACATCCAAACATCTTAACATCCAAACTTTCCCATTTATAATATACTAGCCTTTACCCGCGGCCCCGTCCGCAAGGAGAAAATGAAATATGTGGGCTATTCACGTTAGCCTGCTTATAAAGTTATCTGTTTAAAATATTTTTTCTTTCTAATGCATTTTATTTTTGTAATTGAGTAAAAAAAAGAACTTTTTGAGCTGATAACCTGATAGGATCCCAAAATGATAACGAAATTATCCAGAAAAAGCCACGAAATGACCCCGACGCTATCGCGGACGGATCCCGAAAACCATCCAGAAACGCCCCGGAAGTGTTTCCAAAAGTTCCCGAAGTAGTCCCAAAAAAACCCGAAATGACAACGACACGATTCTAGACTTATCCAGATAACCACACAGAAATGATGCCTGAAGGGTACCAAATTGATCCCGAAATAGTCCCGAAAAAGTTCCGAAATTACCCTGACGGGCTCCCGGACGGATCTCAGAAACCATCCAGAAAATATCCAGGCAGGGTCCCTAAATTATCCCGAATAACTCCAGAAAAAGTTCCGAAATGGCTCCGAGGGGATCCACGATGGATCGCGAAAACCATACAGAAATGATTCCGGAAGGATTCCAAAATGATCCCGAAATAGTCCGGAATTGACCCAGATGGGATCCCGCACAGATCCAGAAATGATCCCGGAAGGGTGCAAAAACTATCCCGGAAAAGTAACAAAAAATCCCGAAATGGCTCCTACGGCATCCCGGACGGATCCAGAAATGATCTCGGAAGGGTCCCCAAATGATCCCAAAATGGTCCCGAAATGACCCTGATGGATCCGGCAAACCATCAAGAAATTATGCCGAAAGGGTACCAAAACGATCCCGAAATAATACAGAAAAAGTCACGAAACGACCCCTAGAGTATCCCCAAATGATCCCGTATTAGCCCCGAAAAGGTCCCGAAATAACTCCGACGGGATCCCGGACAAATCCCGAAAACCATCCAGAAATGATGCCGGAAGGAATCCCAAATGATTCCGTAAAATTCCCGCATTGATTCCGACGGGATCCCGAACGGATACCGAAAATCATCCAGAAGTGATGCCGCAAAGGTCCTCAAATGATCACCTAATAGTCCCGAAATGACCCTTAAGGGGTCATGGACGGATCCCATAAACCATCCAGAAATGATCCCGATATATTCCCGAAGAAGTCCCGAAATGACCCTGACGGGATCTCGAACGCACCCCTAAATGACCCTGACGGGATCCCGGACAGATCCCGAAATCCATCAAGAAATGATCTTGGGAGGGACCCCAAATTATCCCGAAAAAGTCCCGCAATGATTCCGAGGGGATCCTGATCGGATACCGATAACCATCCAGAAGTGATGCCGGAAATGTCCTCAAATGATCACCTAATACCAAAATGACCCTGACGGCATCCCGGACTGATCCCAAAATCCATCCAGAAATGATCTTGGGAAGGTCCCAAAATTATCCCGAAATAGTCTCGGAAAAGTTCAGAAATTAGCCTGACGGGTTCCCGGACGAATCCTGAAAGCCATCTCTAAATGATCCCGAAAAAGTCCCGAAATGACCCTGACTGGACCCCGAAAGGATCCCGAAAACTATCCAGAAATGATGCCGGAAATGTCCTCAAATGAACACCTAATAGTTCCGAAAAGACCCTGACGGGATCCCGAACGGATCCCGACAACTATCTAGAAATGATGCCGAAATGGCCCGCAAATGATCCCGTATTAGTCGAGAAAAAGTCCCGAAATGAACCCGACGGGATGCCGGACGAATCCCAAAAACCAGCCAGAAATGATGCCGGAAGGGACACCAAATGATCCCGAAAAATTCCCGCAATAATTCCGACGGGATCCTGAGCGGATACCGAAAACCATCCAGAAGTGATGCCGAAAAAGTCCTCAAATGATCACCTAATAGTCCCAAAATGATCCTGACGGCATCCCGGACAGATCCCGAAATCCATCCAGAAATGATCTTGGGAGGGTCCCAAAATTATCCCGAAATAGTCTGGGAAAAGTCCAGAAATCACCCTGACGGATACCGGACGAATCCTGAAAACCAATCTTAAATGATGCCGAAAAAGTCCCGAAATGACCCTGATGGGACCCGGAAAGGATCCCGAAAACTAACCAGAAATGATGCCGGAAAGGTCCTCAAATGATCTCCCAATAGTTCCGAAAAGACTCTGACGGGATCCCGAACGGATCCCGACAACTATCCAGAAATGATACCGAAAGGGCCCGCAAATGATCCCGTATTAGTCGAGAAAAAGTCCCGAAATGACCCCGACGGGATGCCGGACGAATCCCAAAAACCATCCAGAAATGATTTTGGAAGGGACCCCAATGATCCCGAAAAAGTCCCGCAATTATTCCGACGGGAATCTGAACGGATACCGAAAACCATCCAGAAGTGATGCCGGAACGGTCCTCAAATGTTCACCTAATAGTCCCAAAATGACCCTGAGGGCATCCCGGACAAATCCCGAAATACATCCAGAAATGATCTTGGGAAGGTCCCAAAATGATCCCGAAATAGTTTCGGAAAAGTCCAGAAATTACCCTGACGGGTTCCCGGACGAATACTGAAAGCCATCATTAAATGATCCCGAAAAAGCCCGAAATGACCCTGACGGGATCCCGAAAGGATTCCAAAAACTATCCTGAAATGATGCCGGAAAGGTCCTCAAATGATCCCCTAATAGTTCCGAAATGACCGTGACGGGATCCCGAACGGATCCCGACAACTATCCAGAAATTATGCCGAAAGGGTCCGCAAATGATCCCGTATTAGTCGAGAAAAAGTCCCGAAATGACCCCGACGGGATCCCGGACGAATCCCAAAAACCATCCAGAAATGATGCCGGTAGGTATCCCAAATGATCCCGAAATAATCCCGAAATTACCTCGTCGGCATCCCGGATGGATACCGTAAATTATCCAGAAATGATGCCGGAAAGGTCCACAAATGATCCCCTAATAGTCCCGAAATTACCCTGATGGGATCCCGGACGGATCCCGAAAACCATCCAGAAATGATGCCGGAAGAGCCCCCAAATGATCCCGAAAAAGTCCCCAAATGACCCCGACGATATCCCGGACGGATCCCGAAAACCATCCAGAAATGATGCCGGAAGAGCCCCCAAATAATCCCGAAAAAGTCCCCAAATGACCCCGACGAGATCCCACACGGATCCCGAAAACCATCCAGAAATGATGCCGGAAGAGCCCCAAATGATCCCGAAAAATTCCCCAAATGACCCCGACATACTCCAGAAAAGGTTCCGAAATGGCTCCGAGGGAATCAACGACGGATCGCGAAAACCATACAGAAATGATTCCGGAAGGATCCCAAAATGATCCCGAAATAGTCCGGAAATGACCCAGATGGGATCCCGCACAGATCCAGAAATGATTCCGGAAGGGTCCAAAAACTATCCCGGAAAAGTAACAAAAAATCCCGAAATGGCTCCTACGGCATCCCGGACGGATCCAGAAATGATCTCGGAAGGGTCCCCAAATGATCCCAAAATGGTCCCGAAAAGACCCTGATGGATCCGGCAAACCATCAAGAAATTAAGCCGGAAGGGTCCCCAAATGATCCCGAAATAAAACAGAAAAAGTCACGAAACGACCCCTAGAGGATCCCCAAATGATCCCGTATTAGCCCAAAAAAGTCTCAAAATGACCCTGACGGGATCCCGAAAGGATTCCGAAAACAATACAGAAATGATGCCGGAAAGGTCCTCAAATGATCCCCTAATAGTCCCGAAATGACCGTGACGGGATCCCGACAACTATCCAGAAATGATGCCGACAGGGCCCGCAAATGATCCCGTATTAGTCGAAAAAAAGTCCCGAAAGGACCACGACGGGATCCCGGACGAATCCCAAAAACCATCCAGAAATGATGCCGGTAGGTATCCCAAATGATCCCGAAATAGTCGCGAAATGACCTCGTCGGCATCCCGGACGGATCCCGAAAATTATCCAGAAATGATGCCGGAAAGGTTCCCAAATGATCCCCTAATAGTCCCGAAATTACCCTAGTGGGATCCCGGACGGATCCCGAAAACCATCCAGAAATGATGCCGAAAGGGTTCCCAAATGATCCCGTATTAGTCGCGAAAAAGTCCCGAAATGACCCCGACGGGATCCCGGACGGATCCCGAAAACCATCCAGAAATGATGCCGAAAGGGTTCCCAAATGATCCCGTATTAGTCGAGAAAAAGTCCCGAAATGACCCCGACGGGATGCCGGACGAATCCCAAAAACCATCCAGAAATGATTTTGGAAGGGACCCCAATGATCCCGAAAAAGTCCCGCAATTATTCCGACGGGAATCTGAACGGATACCGAAAACCATCCAGAAGTGATGCCGGAACGGTCCTCAAATGTTCACCTAATAGTCCCAAAATGACCCTGAGGGCATCCCGGACAAATCCCGAAATACATCCAGAAATGATCTTGGGAAGGTCCCAAAATGATCCCGAAATAGTTTCGGAAAAGTCCAGAAATTACCCTGACGGGTTCCCGGACGAATACTGAAAGCCATCATTAAATGATCCCGAAAAAGCCCGAAATGACCCTGACGGGATCCCGAAAGGATTCCAAAAACTATCCTGAAATGATGCCGGAAAGGTCCTCAAATGATCCCCTAATAGTTCCGAAATGACCGTGACGGGATCCCGAACGGATCCCGACAACTATCCAGAAATTATGCCGAAAGGGTCCGCAAATGATCCCGTATTAGTCGAGAAAAAGTCCCGAAATGACCCCGACGGGATCCCGGACGAATCCCAAAAACCATCCAGAAATGATGCCGGTAGGTATCCCAAATGATCCCGAAATAATCCCGAAATTACCTCGTCGGCATCCCGGATGGATACCGTAAATTATCCAGAAATGATGCCGGAAAGGTCCACAAATGATCCCCTAATAGTCCCGAAATTACCCTGATGGGATCCCGGACGGATCCCGAAAACCATCCAGAAATGATGCCGGAAGAGCCCCCAAATGATCCCGAAAAAGTCCCCAAATGACCCCGACGATATCCCGGACGGATCCCGAAAACCATCCAGAAATGATGCCGGAAGAGCCCCCAAATAATCCCGAAAAAGTCCCCAAATGACCCCGACGAGATCCCACACGGATCCCGAAAACCATCCAGAAATGATGCCGGAAGAGCCCCAAATGATCCCGAAAAATTCCCCAAATGACCCCGACATACTCCAGAAAAGGTTCCGAAATGGCTCCGAGGGAATCAACGACGGATCGCGAAAACCATACAGAAATGATTCCGGAAGGATCCCAAAATGATCCCGAAATAGTCCGGAAATGACCCAGATGGGATCCCGCACAGATCCAGAAATGATTCCGGAAGGGTCCAAAAACTATCCCGGAAAAGTAACAAAAAATCCCGAAATGGCTCCTACGGCATCCCGGACGGATCCAGAAATGATCTCGGAAGGGTCCCCAAATGATCCCAAAATGGTCCCGAAAAGACCCTGATGGATCCGGCAAACCATCAAGAAATTAAGCCGGAAGGGTCCCCAAATGATCCCGAAATAAAACAGAAAAAGTCACGAAACGACCCCTAGAGGATCCCCAAATGATCCCGTATTAGCCCAAAAAAGTCTCAAAATGACCCTGACGGGATCCCGAAAGGATTCCGAAAACAATACAGAAATGATGCCGGAAAGGTCCTCAAATGATCCCCTAATAGTCCCGAAATGACCGTGACGGGATCCCGACAACTATCCAGAAATGATGCCGACAGGGCCCGCAAATGATCCCGTATTAGTCGAAAAAAAGTCCCGAAAGGACCACGACGGGATCCCGGACGAATCCCAAAAACCATCCAGAAATGATGCCGGTAGGTATCCCAAATGATCCCGAAATAGTCGCGAAATGACTCGTCGGCATCCCGGACGGATCCCGAAAATTATCCAGAAATGATGCCGGAAAGGTTCCCAAATGATCCCCTAATAGTCCCGAAATTACCCTAGTGGGATCCCGGACGGATCCCGAAAACCATCCAGAAATGATGCCGAAAGGGTTCCCAAATGATCCCGTATTAGTCGCGAAAAAGTCCCGAAATGACCCCGACGGGATCCCGGACGGATCCCGAAAACCATCCAGAAATGATGCCGAAAGGGTTTCCAAATGATCCCGTATTAGTCGAAAAAAAGTCCCGAAAGGACCACGACGGGATCCCGGACGAATCCCAAAAACCATCCAGAAATGATGCCGGTAGGTATCCCAAATGATCCCGAAAAAGTCCCCAAATGACCCCGACGATATCCCGGACGGATCCCGAAAACCATCCAGAAATGATGTCGGAAGAGCCCTCAAATGATCCCGAAAAAGTCCCATATGACCCCGACGAGATCCCGCACGGATCCCGAAAACCATCCAGAAATGATGCCGGAAGGGTCCCCAAATGATCGCGAAATAGTCCCGAAATGATTCCGGAATAGTCCCGAAAATGTTCCAAAATAACCCCGACGGGATCCCGGACGGATCCCGTAAACTATACAGAAATGATCCCGGAAGGGTCCCAAAATGATCCCGAAATAGTCCCGAAAAAGTCCCGAAATTACCCCGGCGTAATCCCGGACCGATCCCGAAAACCATCCAGAAATGATCCCGGAAGGGTCTCGATATGACCCTTACGGGATTACAAATAAGGTGAAGCTAATTATAAAACCATGTTAATAAGGCAGCAGGCGCATTGGGTCGAATAAAAATTTAGATAGAAACATACAGGTAAAGCTAATAAAAGCGTGCTAATAAAAACAATTGATGGAGGGCGGATGGCGGGAGTAGAGGAGAGGACCACTGATCGTTCCTCCAAAATTGTCTACATCTCGTTCTGTATGTACCAGATACCAAAAACTATTGATTTAGGAGAAATTTAGATTGAGTTATAACAATTTATGGATTTTACACCAGAGGGGTAGATAAAGGGGCGGTCGGAGGGTGTCACTGCTTACTTTGTAAGCCCTCGACTTATTTGACCCCTTGAGTCTGTGATATTGGTGAAGGCCAGTATACGTAAAGTTATAATGTGTAAAAATTATTAAAAAGTAATTGCTCGAAAGGGTCGTAGGACCACCACCCCTCTTTCCATGTTCGAAAAAAATTTCGCTAGTAGACTACTGTCTGTGTCCCAAATTTCATCAAAATCCGTGTAGCCATTCTGGCGTGATTCACTCGCAAAGACGAAAAAATATAATAATTAAATTATAACTGTTCCTAGGGGGCGGGGACCACGCCCCTTTTGAAAAATATATAGCTAGTAGATCCTTCTAGACTATTGGCTATATGTGTGCAAAATTTCATCCAAATCGGTCCAGCCGTTCTTGCGTTATTGAGTCACAAAGACAAACGTCTGGACAAACATCCAAACATCCAAACATCCAAACATCCAAACATCCAAACATCTAAACATCCAAACATCCAAACATCTTAACATCCAAACTTTCCCATTTATAATATATATTAGATATTAGATTAGATTAGAATTAGATATTAGATTAGATTGCTCTCAACTGGCCGCACTGCAGGCACGTTGGGTGAGTGCAAGTTTTGTGAGGACCAAATATAAACCATTAATTTGGCCCACACAAAACCACCGCCCCACAACACAGGATCAGTAACACAGAAAACACAACACAAATAAAACTCTACATAACAACACGGTCAGCAACATAGCCAACACAACACGAAAAACAAACAAACCCGTAAGGCTGAGGACAGAGTGGTAGCGAGAAGCGTTGCTGAAGTATAAATAGAGAAATCTATGAACATTTTTTTTATAGAAAATTTCAAAAGTTGTCACTCCTAAACGTGAAATGAAAACAAATATTGACTCTCTCCTAACGTAGCTTATAGCGAGCACTCTGGCGACAACTTAAGGATATGAAGGATAACAGAAAAATTATCTGCTCGATAGTACTCGTTAGGGGCTACAAATTGAAAGTGTCCGACACTAGTTGTAGGGGTACGAAAAGAATCATTCCGGCAGTGCCCTTAGTGGTACAAAACGAAAGAGAAAAGATCTGCCCGACAGATTCAACAGAATTATAAAAACAGTGGAGTTCAAATATGAGTTTTCCGATATTACTCGTAGGTTCACGAAGAGGTTATGTCCGACAGTCCACTCATCCGATATACATTCAAGACTAGTCGTATATTTTACCTGGTAGCAAATATGAATATAATAATTGGTCATTCATACTCGAATATACTAACATATAATATGAGTTTTATATACATACATACATATATGCATAGATTACGCGTTGTAAGCAGACAACTTGTTGAACTTTTAAACGCTTTCAGAAAGCTACCAAAAAATACTTGGTCTTTAGTGCATCGAAAACATCGTACTTTCAGCTCATATCCTGCAAAATCAAAATACGTAACAATAGACAAATTAAGAGCGACTGAACGTTGACAGCCTGCCCCACTGCTTTTTAAACGGTTTTATTTATTGTGTAAATAACTTGTAGATTTCATCCGGTAACGCGGTAGCTCTTGAACGAAGTCAGCTAAAATCTGCTGTTGTTAATATTGTTGTTATTATTGCTAATGACAACAAAAATTGCATGAAGATTCGCAAGTTGCAATAATACAACAAAAGCAAATACAAAATTTCAATCATCAACATCGTAATCTTTAACGCTGTAAATTAGTGTTTAAGATGCTGCTAAGTAGCGCCAATCTGCCTTTAGAGTCGCTGTTGGATCATCAACAAACTTAATGCGAACATTCAACAAAGTGTTGTTGTTGTTATCCACCCAGTTTCAGTTTGTTTCATGTTTATGCATTTAATGTGATTTGCTTCTTCTGGATGAGCAGCTGAAGTACATACACGTGAGAGGGCGTGTAAGCGTGTCTAAGAAGAAGTCTAAGTAAGTAAAAAAAAATAATAAGTAAAAATAAAGTGGCGGCTACTGGAAGTCAAGTGCTGCGGCAATTTACTGCATTCTTAGTTATTTGCACTCGCAGATAAACCAGGCAGACGGTGGGCGGAAATACAAACACGCCGCTAGACAAACTTGCACAATACAGCGGATCATCTAAAAAAGCTGCAACAAAAATACTATGGTACGAATTTTTTTTGCGCATTTGCTTAAAAAAAATTCTCCACTCAATATTTTCTTTGTCCAGCTGTTTGTACTGTTTCATTTCCTGTTCACAATATTCCGCCACTTGACCAATATTTTTGTATTTGAAAATCATATTTTTATGACCGAAAATGTGTAGAATAATGGTTTGTTGAAAAAGTTCACAGATTTTTTGAACTGTCGAAGAAATTTGTCGCCGCTCTGTTTTTTATGCTTTTGTGGTGTTCATATTTTATAAAAAGCGTCCTTGGAATTTCCCTTTGGTTTGTTGTTACTGTATTTTTTCCATCTTTTTTAAACCTCTACATAATTGCCGTTTCAAGAAGTTATTATTTTTCACTGTACCTTTTCTAGTCCTCTTCGCCTCCTATACCTGCCATTCCCCTCTTTCTGTATTTGTAACTGCATATGTATCTGCATCTTTATTGCTATCCGTATCTGTATCTGAATCTGGATCTGTATCTTTTTTTTTTTTTTTGCGGGGAGGCTGAAAACTGCCTAATGCACCATAATTGCTGCCGTCGCAGCAACCGTATGTCCGTCGAGTAAAAAACAGCCCCGTTCTGGAACCGCCGCCCACCCCGGCACCACTCTCGCATTATTTCTGGGTGGAGTTCCATATTTCTCATTTTTTAAGAGCCTACTATTGTCCCTGCTCCCAGGTTCCCGCTATTTGCTCTGAGTGTCCATTTAATCGCCACTGCTTCGCATGCGCATTTCTCTGCGCTCCTTCTCAGCATCCATCAGGCCTGTCATTACTATAAATGCCATTTTGCTCACTGCAGTCCAGCACTCTTTCCTGTTGCACATATGTGAAACTAAATTTCTCGTGGTAGGTTCCTCCCCAAAGACTCCATGCAAGCTGAGTCTTTCTTCGTGGAAACGGGGGCAGTAGAACATGACGTGTTCTGCGTTTTCTAACTCTGTGGTACACATTGGGCAATGAGGATCTTCCTCTATCCTACGCTTCCATAAATACTCTTTGAAACCGCCATGTCCACTCATTATCTGCGTGAGATGGTAGTTCAGTTCGCCGTGCTTCCGCTCATTCCATTGAGCTACGTTTCAAACTAGTGTGAAAGTCCAACGCCCTTTACGCGAGGCCTCCCACCGTTCTTGCCACTTAGCTATTGTTTGTGTCCTTGCTCTTTTCTTGTTTTCTTCAGGTGGTCGCTCGATATTAGTGTTATATAGATCGGCCATTTCGCTTGCCAGTAAGTCTACTGGGATTTTCCGGGTTAGAACCAGGATCGCGTCGTCGGACACCGTCCGATAAGCACTTGCTATTCTTAAAGAAGCAAGTCGGTACGCTGCTAATATATATTTTTGATGGGTCTGTTTAGATCCATACCACACTGGTGCTGCGTGTAGTATTATTGAGCTGGTTACTGTGGACGATAGCTGACGTATAGCTTCGCTCGGACCACCAATATTAGGCATTGTTCGCATAAGTGATCCATTAACTTTGGTAATTTTCTCCCCCACCGCTCTGAAGTGCTCTTTGAAAGTTAGCTTAGAGTCAATGTGCAATCCTAAGTATTTTAAGAAATCCTTTGAGGTGATTTGATGATCCCCGACAGTTAAGACTAACTCGTTCGCCGACCGTTTGGAGCTTACTAATAACACTTCCATATTTTGGCTAGCCAACTCCAGTCCTGTATTGGTCAGCCATTCCTTTATTCTTGCTACGGCGTCATTACATAATGCTTGAAGCAGGTCCAGTTTCTTGGCCACTACTACCACTGCAATATCATCAGCATATCCCACAATTTGCGTGTTTTCTGGTAGATAAATCTTCAGCACCCCGTCATACATTACATTCCAAAGCGTTGGACCGAGAACAGATCCCTGTGGGACGCCTCCTGTGATTTTGTACTCTTTTGCTCCTTGATCCGTGTCAAAAAGAAGTACTCTGTCTTTAAGATAGCTACCTATAATTCTGCGTAAGTAAGCTGGAGTGCCGAAGCTTTGCAGCGCTGCCATTATTTACATCCAGTTCGCAGTGTTAAAAGCATTCTTGATGTCCAACATAATCAGTGCACAGAACTTCCTTTTATTTTGGCCTCCAGAGATAGCTTCTCTAGCTATATTGACGACTGTTTGCATTGCATCTATGGTGGATCTTGATTTGCGAAATCCATATTGACTATTCGATAAGCCACCTGGTCTTTCTAGAGTCAGCTGTAGGCGCTCACTAATTATACGCTCGAAAATCTTCCCTAGGCAATCTAGCATACAAAGTGGCCTATATGAGGATGGTTGGTCCAGCTGTTTACCACGTTATCAGCAACTCTTTTTGCAGCGCCCAGCACCTCTTGCTCTGTAATTTGCGGAATTTCCGTACTTTCTAGATCCTCGCTTGGATAAGTCCAGCGATCTTGCGGCGGGAAAAGTGTTTCAACAATAATATTCATCAGTATCGGGCACGTAGGTTGCTGTGATATCGGTCCTTTAACTTTGGCCATCGCAGTTCTGTAGGCTGATCCTCAAGGATCTAGGTCGACACTATCCAGCAGTTCCCTAAATCATAACTTCTTGCTCTTTTTTATGGAATTTTTAAGTGCCTTTCTTTGTGCGACATAGGTGCTGTGTAGCTCTGCATATCGTGGTGATGAGCGTGCCCTCTGCGCTATTCTTCGTGCTTTGTGACATTTTCTACGCTCTTCCGCAGTTTAGTCATTCCACCAATATACCGGAGTGCGCTGTGCTTTTCCGCGACTTTTGGGCATGGCAGCATCACATGCCATACATAGCAACTTAGTGATTTGAACCGACTGGTCTTCCGCATGCGATTATCGTACTATGGTGTCCTTCCAGATAATGTCAAATATTTGTGGGTCGAAAAGGTGCTGTTTCCATTTCCTACTTTGTCGATGTCTTGCTGCTACCGTTCGTGGAGTTTCGAGCAGCTCTACGCTAATAGCTTTATGGTCGCTGTGTGTGTAGACGTTGCTTATGGACCATTTTATTCGTCTTGCTATTTCGCTGCTAGCGAAGGTGAGATCTATAATGGATCGTCTGGTACCTGTATCGAAGGTATATATCCCTGGTTCATTTAGGAGTTCTAGCTTCAAAGAAGTAAGGCTTTCGAGGAGAACTCTCCCTCTTTCGTTGGTTCGTCTACTTCCCCACACAGATGACCATGCATTGAAGTCTCCACACACTAAAAGCGGGTGTTTACCTCGTGCTTCAATGGTGATCCCGTATATCATGTCTTCGAACTCGGCGATGGTCATGCTCGGAGGGGCATAGCAACTGAAGACGTATATACCGTTGATTTTTGCCCACGTGAATCCTGCTACCGTTGGCGTCATAATTTCCTGTGGGAGAAATTTCCCTGGTGCCTAAATTGAGGCTTTCCCTGCTGAATCTGAGAGCCAACCCTGCTCCTGGCGATTTTTGTATTGTTCAGAGAGTACCACTATGTCATATCCTCCTTCATAGACTGTTTGGGATAATAGTTCTTGGGCTGCCTCGCAATGGTTTAAATTGAGCTGCAATACCCTCATGAGACAGTCATTTTGCTGCCCTCTCGTTGTGGGCATTTAAAACTGCCTGTTGAATGTTGTCCCCCACATAGCGCGCATTTCGGTGCATTTTCGCAACTTGCAGTCTTATGATCTTCCTGGCCGCATTTCCTGCATAGGCTAGACCTATCTACAATCTCCTTACATTTCTGAGCTATATGCCCGTAGCCCCAGCACCTATAACAGCGTTTTTCTTGCTTGAGCTCTCTAATTCGGCAGGAAACCCATCCTACCCGGATTCTTTGCGTATTAAGAACCGCCTTGGCATCATCCGCTGTAAGGCTTATAAGTGCCGACTTCTTGCCACTGTACCCTGTGCGTATGCTTTTTATGGCAGCCACATCTGGAAGTTTGATGTTGCATTGCTGGTGGAGGGCGTTGCAAATCTCCTCGGGCGTAGTAATCTCATCGAGATCTCTGCACTGTAGCGTGACCATTTGGGACTTTGTTATAACTTTAGCAGAGTCCTTTAGTACCGCTTCAATTTCTGCTTGGTACGCGCTTGTTTTCCCATCTTGCGATTTTTTCAGCTCTAGTAACAGCTCTCCTTTCGCCGTTCTTCTAATCGTTTTGACGTCATGACCCAGGGATTTTAATTCGTCGCATCTTCTCACTTTACGCAATATGTCGGCGTACGTCGCATCCCCCGCCTTGGAAATGATGATTGCATCCGGCCTAGCCTTAAGTGATTTTTTCTTGCTCTCCTGTTTGGCTAACTGCCATTCTCCCGTCTTTGGGCTGCTCTTTCCTCTTTCCGCTCCGTCTTCTCCTGCGTTTCTTGCCGTCGTTTGTGACCACCCACGTGCCCTGGTAAGACATCTTTTAGTGTAGTAGTGGGTTTTACCACGTTGTTCTCCTTGGTCGAGTACGAATTATTCCTCGGTCGCTTTCCTGGGGGTGATGGACTTCTATCCTTGGCGCATTCGCTTGCACGCAATTTATGTTCTTAATTCTTTACCTCTAGGGCCGACTCGATGTACAGCACTTTTATTACGGAGGCCAAGCGCTTGATTTCCGCGTGTATATTATTACGCCCTATGAAGAACTGCATCAAGCCCTTAATCGCCTTGCCTAGCTTGGTCATCTTTTTTTCTCCAGGGGGGTTTTGCTAATTTAACGCAGCTGACGCCTGCTTAATTAGCTCACTTAATAATGGTGTGCCCGTTTGAGCCTTGCTGTCGGAGTTTTTTTGCAAGGTTTCGGTGTAGCATCAGGCGACAACGCTCCTTGCTTGCTTTCCGCCTCCGCTCCTTTGGGTTTCGTTACCACTAGCGACGAAATGTTAAGGCCCCCAGCCGATGGGCCACGCCCTTCTGGAGAGCGAGCTAGCTTCCTTCCTACAAATGGATTGAACGCCATTTCATTCTCCTGTGTTTGGTTTTTTATTTTAGTATTGTTGTTGCTCATCATTTATTTAATTGGGTCCCCACTTGAGGCCGCTATCTTGGTCCGAGTGTGCAGTTACCTATATAGATCCCGTGGTTGTCTATGCGAAGGCAGGGAGGCCACGTGAAGGTTGACGCAGTCCCTCATGAAGACTGCGTTCAGAGCCAGATCAGTATTAATCGGGAGGATCTCAACCGAGCCTGCACCACCAACTTAATGATGACGGACTTTAAACGTACCCCAAGGCCTGCCAAGGTTTTAACGGGACGGAGACGAATGGGACATTAACCGGAAAGTCATTTCGACGGTGTGTCAAGCCGTGTACTGAGATTTCCGAATGCCACATTCGCCAGCCCTTAACAAATATATCCGAGTCGTTGATTCCAGTATACCTTAATTAAGACCTTACTGGGCTCAGTCTTAATGTGACAATCACCTTAAATTTACAAATAATTTACCTCTTTACCTTCCTGAGTGTGTATTCCACGTCGTATAGTTACCTCCCTATCTTGGGTAGGTATTCCCTCGAAGCAACCCCGTACTAGGCTGTGGATGCTTAATTCAGGGCGGCATCTACTCGCCCTGCGACTGGAGGTTCTCAGGATGCTTTAGGCCTTTTAAGCCAAACCCTCCTCACCAGCCGCTCTTGGTCGAGGGCTGCATATTTGATATTCGCAGCTAACCTAATTAATAGGCCGTTCACTGTCCGCCAGCAGTGACCCCATTGGCCTGAGCTCAGCCTATCTGTATCTGTATCTGTACATAAATGTATGTGTGTCTGTGTATGGTCTATGTATGTATGTTCTTGATTTATAAGCAAAGCGATACCAAGGAGAAGAAGGAAGAGAACTTTTACAGTTGTTGCAGTCAATAGCTGTTTTTTGGCTTTTCTTAACTTTTTAAAGACCGACAATTTCGCGAAAATACTTAATGTGTATATGAGAGTGGTCATTATTTGTAAGAAATATTTAAGAGGAAAAACGAATTCACGCTTAGGAAATGTATTAAAATTAAAATACATGACGACGTACCCCAAAAGGGTTTTCTTAAGTATATTTGCCAAAAACTCAAGCACAAAGCTAAGACTGAAAGTCGGAAACAAGAAACGGAAGGAAATTTGATAATATTTCGCGACGCTAACAAAAAAATAGAACTTTTTCTCACAGCATAGCATGGTAATTTTCCAACAACGGACTTCGAACAGATCACTATCGCTGAACATTCTTGAGTAATTTTTATTTGCACTTAATGATTGGGAGGTGAAAGAGTTGCAAACAAATTTGGAATTCAAACTTTGGTGTCCTAGAACATATGGCCCTTGTTCAAAGCTTAACATTTCATACTAACACTTCAGCCGAACTTTATGGCCTATACGACATTTATCCTCATTATGCAATTAAATGAGTTTTCCGCAGAGCACGTTTCAATAACCTGAAAAATATTTCCAGGAGGGTTTTGATTTGTTCCAAAGTAAGGTGCACTCTAATGTGCGAACGCAGACATTTAAATTAAAGTTTATAGAACTTTCCATAATATAGTTAACGCAACTTAAACTGCTACAAATCAAACTATAGGTCAAATTTTCAACAACTTGAGTAAATTGTATTTATTGTGTTGCGAGTATCATCATCATTGTTTGACACCTAACTGCTTAGATCTTCTTTTCCTTGAAGCAGTGATTCGCCTCATGCAATAGGTGCGAATTCTAAGGAAACAAGCAGTTTCAACAAAGTTGGACCAGAGAAAAAGGGTGTTAGAGGCGTTGGTTCCATATTGAAGTTTATTGGTGTCACGTGGAGACTCATTACATGCAGGACATATGTACATTGTGCATGGGGTTCGACGGACATTTAACAGAATAATACTTTGCCGACTCTTTGTAGATGATCCTGAAGGCTTTTTTATGCATTTTTCGTTCAAACGGCTGATTTATTTTGTGCGCGATTTCTGTGTAGCGCTTGCAGAGATAACCTTATGTCCTTGTTAGGCGGGATCCTCTTCAATCAGATGTTATAAAGATGTCCAGGTTTTTGGGCATTCAACAGAAATTGTTTGCTCAGGATTTCGTTGTTCAGCTTAGTGGGGCGTTTTTCCACCTCACGATGGAGATGATGTTCGAGCGACTTATGAAAATATCTCGTGGCAGTTCTGAGCGCGGTGTTTTGACAGGCCTACAGTTTCCTCCAGTGTGTTCTTTATGTGCCGGCGAACATATTGGAGACGGGTAGCATGCAAGCGGTTGGTCAATTACTTTCTAGACAGCTATGAGCCTTTCTTTGTCTTTGCCTCAAGTTCTGCCAGCGAGGGACTTCAGGATTTTGTTATGGCCCCGAGCTTTAGGTAAAATTGCGGCTGCATTCTTGCTATACTACAGGTCATTTTCCAGCGCCACACCTGGTATTTTAGGCTCTGGGATGTTAGCACCCCATTTCTGGAATTTTATAACAAAACATATGCCAAATAATTGGTCACTAATTGGTCATAATTGGTCAGCAGGTTTCAGTAATTGGTCAGCATTAGAAAAAATTTTATGGAAATTTTAAAATTTTCATGGTCGGGTGTGGGATGTTAGCACCCCATTTCTGGAATTTTATAACAAAACATATGCCAAATAATTGGTCACTAATTGGTCATAATTGGTCAGCGGGTCCCACTAATTGGTCAGCCATAGACAATTTTTTATGGCCATTTAAAGTTTTCCAAGGGAAAAACAATTTTCCTGTTTAAACACCCTGTATACATAAATTTTCCAAAAAAAATTATGCCAATTAATTGGTCACTAATTGGTCATAATTGGTCACCAGGTTTCGTTAATTGGTCAGCCATAGGAACTTTTTAATTAATTTTTAAAGTTTTCTTTGTTATCGGATGTTACCCTGTTATCGGATGTTAGCACCCCATCGGTGGATTTTGAATTCGAAAAGCATGCCAAATAATTGGTCACTAATTGGTCATAATTGGTCAGTGGGTCCCACTAATTGGTCAGCCATAGACAATTTTTTATGGCCATTTAAAGTTTTCCAAGGAAAACCAATTTTCCTGTCTAGACACCCTGTATAAATAAATTTTCCAAAAAAAAATATGCCAATTAATTGGTCACTAATTGGTCATAATTGGTCAGCAGGTTTCGTTAATTGGTCAGCCATAGGAACTTTTTAATTAATTTTTAAAGTTTTCTTTGTTATCGGATGTTATCGTGTTATCGGATGTTAGCACCCCATCGGTGGATTTTCAAATCGAAACGTATGCCAAATAATTGGTCACTAATTGGTCATAATTGGTCAGCGGGTCCCACTAATTGGTCAGCCATAGAAAATTTTTTATGGCCATTTAAAGTTTTCCAAGGGAAAAACAATTTTCCTGTTTAAACACCCTGTATACATAAATTTTCCAAAAAAAATTATGCCAATTAATTGGTCACTAATTGGTCATAATTGGTCAGTGGGTCCTACTAATTGGTCAGCCATAGACAATTTTTTATGACCATTTAAAGTTTTCCAAGGAAAATCAATTTTGCTGTCTAGACACCCTGTATACATAAATTTTCCAAAAAAAATTATGCCAATTAATTGGTCACTAATTGGTCATAATTGGTCAGCAGGTTTCGTTAATTGGTCAGCCATAGGAACTTTTTAATTAATTTTTAAAGTTTTCTTTGTTATCGGATGTTACCCTGTTATCGGATGTTAGCACCCCATCGGTGGATTTTCGATTCGAAAGGTATGCCAAATAATTGGTCACTAATTGGTCATAATTGGTCAGCGGGTCCCATTAATTGGTCAGCCATAGAAAATTTTTTATGGCCATTTAAAATTTTCCAAGGGAAAAACAATTTTCCTGTTTAAACACCCTGTATACATAAATTTTCCAAAAAAATTATGCCAATTAATTGGTCACTAATTGGTCATAATTGGTCAGTGGGTCCCACTTTTTGGTCTGCCATAGACAATTTTTTATGACCATTTAAAGTTTTCCAAGGAAAATCAATTTTACTGTCTAGACACCCTGTATACATAAATTTTCCAAAAAAAATTATGCCAATTAATTGGTCACTAATTGGTCATAATTGGTCAGCAGGTTTCGTTAATTGGTCAGCCATAGGAACTTTTTAATTAATTTTTAAAGTTTTCTTTGTTATCGGATGTTATCGTGTTATCGGATGTTAGCACCCCATCGGTGGATTTTCAAATCGAAACGTATGCCAAATAATTGGTCACTAATTGGTCATAATTGGTCAGCGGGTCCCACTAATTGGTCAGCCATAGAAAATTTTTTATGGCCATTTAAAGTTTTCCAAGGGAAAAACAATTTTCCTGTTTAAACACCCTGTATACATAAATTTTCCAAAAAAAATTATGCCAATTAATTGGTCACTAATTGGTCATAATTGGTCACCAGGTTTCGTTAATTGGTCAGCCATAGGAACTTTTTAATTAATTTTTAAAGTTTTCTTTGTTATCGGATGTTACCCTGTTATCGGATGTTAGCACCCCATCGGTGGATTTTGAATTCGAAAAGCATGCCAAATAATTGGTCACTAATTGGTCATAATTGGTCAGTGGGTCCCACTAATTGGTCAGCCATAGACAATTTTTTATGGCCATTTAAAGTTTTCCAAGGAAAACCAATTTTCCTGTCTAGACACCCTGTATAAATAAATTTTCCAAAAAAAAATATGCCAATTAATTGGTCACTAATTGGTCATAATTGATCAGCAGGTTTCGTTAATTGGTCAGCCATAGGAACTTTTTAATTAATTTTTAAAGTTTTCTTTGTTATCGGATGTTATCGTGTTATCGGATGTTAGCACCCCATCGGTGGATTTTCAAATCGAAACGTATGCCAAATAATTGGTCACTAATTGGTCATAATTGGTCAGCGGGTCCCACTAATTGGTCAGCCATAGAAAATTTTTTATGGCCATTTAAAGTTTTCCAAGGGAAAAACAATTTTCCTGTTTAAACACCCTGTATACATAAATTTTCCAAAAAAAATTATGCCAATTAATTGGTCACTAATTGGTCATAATTGGTCAGTGGGTCCCACTAATTGGTCAGCCATAGACAATTTTTTATGACCATTTAAAGTTTTCCAAGGAAAATCAATTTTGCTGTCTAGACACCCTGTATACATAAATTTTCCAAAAAAAATTATGCCAATTAATTGGTCACTAATTGGTCATAATTGGTCAGCAGGTTTCGTTAATTGGTCAGCCATAGGAACTTTTTAATTAATTTTTAAAGTTTTCTTTGTTATCGGATGTTACCCTGTTATCGGATGTTAGCACCCCATCGGTGGATTTTCGATTCGAAAGGTATGCCAAATAATTGGTCACTAATTGGTCATAATTGGTCAGCGGGTCCCACTAATTGGTCAGCCATAGAAAATTTTTTATGGCCATTTAAAATTTTCCAAGGGAAAAACAATTTTCCTGTTTAAACACCCTGTATACATAAATTTTCCAAAAAAATTATGCCAATTAATTGGTCACTAATTGGTCATAATTGGTCAGTGGGTCCCACTTTTTGGTCAGCCATAGACAATTTTTTATGACCATTTAAAGTTTTCCAAGGAAAATCAATTTTACTGTCTAGACACCCTGTATACATAAATTTTCCAAAAAAAATTATGCCAATTAATTGGTCACTAATTGGTCATAATTGGTCAGCAGGTTTCGTTAATTGGTCAGCCATAGGAACTTTTTAATTAATTTTTAAAGTTTTCTTTGTTATCGGATGTTATCGTGTTATCGGATGTTAGCACCCCATCGGTGGATTTTCAAATCGAAACGTATGCCAAATAATTGGTCACTAATTGGTCATAATTGGTCAGCGGGTCCCACTAATTGGTCAGCCATAGAAAATTTTTTATGGCCATTTAAAGTTTTCCAAGGGAAAAACAATTTTCCTGTTTAAACACCCTGTATACATAAATTTTCCAAAAAAAATTATGCCAATTAATTGGTCACTAATTGGTCATAATTGGTCACCAGGTTTCGTTAATTGGTCAGCCATAGGAACTTTTTAATTAATTTTTAAAGTTTTCTTTGTTATCGGATGTTACCCTGTTATCGGATGTTAGCACCCCATCGGTGGATTTTGAATTCGAAAAGCATGCCAAATAATTGGTCACTAATTGGTCATAATTGGTCAGTGGGTCCCACTAATTGGTCAGCCATAGACAATTTTTTATGGCCATTTAAAGTTTTCCAAGGAAAACCAATTTTCCTGTCTAGACACCCTGTATAAATAAATTTTCCAAAAAAAAATATGCCAATTAATTGGTCACTAATTGGTCATAATTGATCAGCAGGTTTCGTTAATTGGTCAGCCATAGGAACTTTTTAATTAATTTTTAAAGTTTTCTTTGTTATCGGATGTTATCGTGTTATCGGATGTTAGCACCCCATCGGTGGATTTTCAAATCGAAACGTATGCCAAATAATTGGTCACTAATTGGTCATAATTGGTCAGCGGGTCCCACTAATTGGTCAGCCATAGAAAATTTTTTATGGCCATTTAAAGTTTTCCAAGGGAAAAACAATTTTCCTGTTTAAACACCCTGTATACATAAATTTTCCAAAAAAAATTATGCCAATTAATTGGTCACTAATTGGTCATAATTGGTCAGTGGGTCCCACTAATTGGTCAGCCATAGACAATTTTTTATGACCATTTAAAGTTTTCCAAGGAAAATCAATTTTGCTGTCTAGACACCCTGTATACATAAATTTTCCAAAAAAAATTATGCCAATTAATTGGTCATAATTGGTCAGCAGGTTTCGTTAATTGGTCAGCCATAGGAACTTTTTAATTAATTTTTAAAGTTTTCTTTGTTATCGGATGTTACCCTGTTATCGGATGTTAGCACCCCATCGGTGGATTTTCGATTCGAAAGGTATGCCAAATAATTGGTCACTAATTGGTCATAATTGGTCAGCGGGTCCCACTAATTGGTCAGCCATAGAAAATTTTTTATGGCCATTTAAAATTTTCCAAGGGAAAAACAATTTTCCTGTTTAAACACCCTGTATACATAAATTTTCCAAAAAAATTATGCCAATTAATTGGTCACTAATTGGTCATAATTGGTCAGTGGGTCCCACTTTTTGGTCAGCCATAGACAATTTTTTATGACCATTTAAAGTTTTCCAAGGAAAATCAATTTTACTGTCTAGACACCCTGTATACATAAATTTTCCAAAAAAAATTATGCCAATTAATTGGTCACTAATTGGTCATAATTGGTCAGCAGGTTTCGTTAATTGGTCAGCCATAGGAACTTTTTAATTAATTTTTAAAGTTTTCTTTGTTATCGGATGTTATCGTGTTATCGGATGTTAGCACCCCATCGGTGGATTTTCAAATCGAAACGTATGCCAAATAATTGGTCACTAATTGGTCATAATTGGTCAGCGGGTCCCACTAATTGGTCAGCCATAGAAAATTTTTTATGGCCATTTAAAGTTTTCCAAGGGAAAAACAATTTTCCTGTTTAAACACCCTGTATACATAAATTTTCCAAAAAAAATTATGCCAATTAATTGGTCACTAATTGGTCATAATTGGTCACCAGGTTTCGTTAATTGGTCAGCCATAGGAACTTTTTAATTAATTTTTAAAGTTTTCTTTGTTATCGGATGTTACCCTGTTATCGGATGTTAGCACCCCATCGGTGGATTTTGAATTCGAAAAGCATGCCAAATAATTGGTCACTAATTGGTCATAATTGGTCAGTGGGTCCCACTAATTGGTCAGCCATAGACAATTTTTTATGGCCATTTAAAGTTTTCCAAGGAAAACCAATTTTCCTGTCTAGACACCCTGTATAAATAAATTTTCCAAAAAAAAATATGCCAATTAATTGGTCACTAATTGGTCATAATTGATCAGCAGGTTTCGTTAATTGGTCAGCCATAGGAACTTTTTAATTAATTTTTAAAGTTTTCTTTGTTATCGGATGTTATCGTGTTATCGGATGTTGGCACCCCATCGGTGGATTTTCAAATCGAAACGTATGCCAAATAATTGGTCACTAATTGGTCATAATTGGTCAGCGGGTCCCACTAATTGGTCAGCCATAGAAAATTTTTTATGGCCATTTAAAGTTTTCCAAGGGAAAAACAATTTTCCTGTTTAAACACCCTGTATACATAAATTTTCCAAAAAAAATTATGCCAATTAATTGGTCACTAATTGGTCATAATTGGTCAGTGGGTCCCACTAATTGGTCAGCCATAGACAATTTTTTATGACCATTTAGTTTTCCAAGGAAAATCAATTTTGCTGTCTAGACACCCTGTATACATAAATTTTCCAAAAAAAATTATGCCAATTAATTGGTCACTAATTGGTCATAATTGGTCAGCAGGTTTCGTTAATTGGTCAGCCATAGGAACTTTTTAATTAATTTTTAAAGTTTTCTTTGTTATCGGATGTTACCCTGTTATCGGATGTTAGCACCCCATTGGTGGATTTTCGATTCGAAAGGTATGCCAAATAATTGGTCACTAATTGGTCATAATTGGTCAGCGGGTCCCACTAATTGGTCAGCCATAGAAAATTTTTTATGGCCATTTAAAATTTTCCAAGGGAAAAACAATTTTCCTGTTTAAACACCCTGTATACATAAATTTTCCAAAAAAATTATGCCAATTAATTGGTCACTAATTGGTCATAATTGGTCAGTGGGTCCCACTGTTTGGTCAGCCATAGACAATTTTTTATGACCATTTAAAGTTTTCCAAGGAAAATCAATTTTACTGTCTAGACACCCTGTATACATAAATTTTCCAAAAAAAATTATGCCAATTAATTGGTCACTAATTGGTCATAATTGGTCAGCAGGTTTCGTTAATTGGTCAGCCATAGGAACTTTTTAATTAATTTTTAAAGTTTTCTTTGTTATCGGATGTTATCGTGTTATCGGATGTTAGCACCCCATCGGTGGATTTTCAAATCGAAACGTATGCCAAATAATTGGTCACTAATTGGTCATAATTGGTCAGCGGGTCCCACTAATTGGTCAGCCATAGACAATTTTTTATGGCCATTTAAAGTTTTCCAAGGGAAAAACAATTTTCCTGTTTAAACACCCTGTATACATAAATTTTCCAAAAAAAATTATGCCAATTAATTGGTCACTAATTGGTCATAATTGGTCACCAGGTTTCGTTAATTGGTCAGCCATAGGAACTTTTTAATTAATTTTTAAAGTTTTCTTTGTTATCGGATGTTACCCTGTTATCGGATGTTAGCACCCCATCGGTGGATTTTGAATTCGAAAAGCATGCCAAATAATTGGTCACTAATTGGTCATAATTGGTCAGTGGGTCCCACTAATTGGTCAGCCATAGACAATTTTTTATGGCCATTTACAGTTTTCCAAGGAAAACCAATTTTCCTGTCTAGACACCCTGTATAAATAAATTTTCCAAAAAAAAATATGCAAATTAATTGGTCACTAATTGGTCATAATTGGTCAGCAGGTTTCGTTAATTGGTCAGCCATAGGAACTTTTTAATTAATTTTTAAAGTTTTCTTTGTTATCGGATGTTATCGTGTTATCGGATGTTAGCACCCCATCGGTGGATTTTCAAATCGAAACGTATGCCAAATAATTGGTCACTAATTGGTCATAATTGGTCAGCGGGTCCCACTAATTGGTCAGCCATAGAAAATTTTTTATGGCCATTTAAAGTTTTCCAAGGGAAAAACAATTTTCCTGTTTAAACACCCTGTATACATAAATTTTCCAAAAAAAATTATGCCAATTAATTGGTCACTAATTGGTCATAATTGGTCAGTGCGTCCCACTAATTGGTCAGCCATAGACAATTTTTTATGACCATTTAAAGTTTTCCAAGGAAAATCAATTTTGCTGTCTAGACACCCTGTATACATAAATTTTCCAAAAAAAATTATGCCAATTAATTGGTCACTAATTGGTCATAATTGGTCAGCAGGTTTCGTTAATTGGTCAGCCATAGGAACTTTTTAATTAATTTTTAAAATTTTCTTTGTTATCGGATGTTACCCTGTTATCGGATGTTAGCACCCCATCGGTGGATTTTCGATTCGAAAGGTATGCCAAATAATTGGTCACTAATTGGTCATAATTGGTCAGCGGGTCCCACTAATTGGTCAGCCATAGAAAATTTTTTATGGCCATTTAAAATTTTCCAAGGGAAAAACAATTTTCCTGTTTAAACACCCTGTATACATAAATTTTCCAAAAAAATTATGCCAATTAATTGGTCACTAATTGGTCATAATTGGTCAGTGGGTCCCACTTTTTGGTCAGCCATAGAAAATTTTTTATGACCATTTAAAGTTTTCCAAGGAAAATCAATTTTACTGTCTAGACACCCTGTATACATAAATTTTCCAAAAAAAATTATGCCAATTAATTGGTCACTAATTGGTCATAATTGGTCAGCAGGTTTCGTTAATTGGTCAGCCATAGGAACTTTTTAATTAATTTTTAAAGTTTTCTTTGTTATCGGATGTTATCGTGTTATCGGATGTTAGCACCCCATCGGTGGATTTTCAAATCGAAACGTATGCCAAATAATTGGTCACTAATTGGTCATAATTGGTCAGCGGGTCCCACTAATTGGTCAGCCATAGACAATTTTTTATGGCCATTTAAAGTTTTCCAAGGGAAAAACAATTTTCCTGTTTAAACACCCTGTATACATAAATTTTCCAAAAAAAATTATGCCAATTAATTGGTCACTAATTGGTCATAATTGGTCACCAGGTTTCGTTAATTGGTCAGCCATAGGAACTTTTTAATTAATTTTTAAAGTTTTCTTTGTTATCGGATGTTACCCTGTTATCGGATGTTAGCACCCCATCGGTGGATTTTGAATTCGAAAAGCATGCCAAATAATTGGTCACTAATTGGTCATAATTGGTCAGTGGGTCCCACTAATTGGTCAGCCATAGACAATTTTTTATGGCCATTTACAGTTTTCCAAGGAAAACCAATTTTCCTGTCTAGACACCCTGTATAAATAAATTTTCCAAAAAAAAATATGCCAATTAATTGGTCACTAATTGGTCATAATTGGTCAGCAGGTTTCGTTAATTGGTCAGCCATAGGAACTTTTTAATTAATTTTTAAAGTTTTCTTTGTTATCGGATGTTATCGTGTTATCGGATGTTAGCACCCCATCGGTGGATTTTCAAATCGAAACGTATGCCAAATAATTGGTCACTAATTGGTCATAATTGGTCAGCGGGTCCCACTAATTGGTCAGCCATAGAAAATTTTTTATGGCCATTTAAAGTTTTCCAAGGGAAAAACAATTTTCCTGTTTAAACACCCTGTATACATAAATTTTCCAAAAAAAATTATGCCAATTAATTGGTCACTAATTGGTCATAATTGGTCAGTGCGTCCCACTAATTGGTCAGCCATAGACAATTTTTTATGACCATTTAAAGTTTTCCAAGGAAAATCAATTTTGCTGTCTAGACACCCTGTATACATAAATTTTCCAAAAAAAATTATGCCAATTAATTGGTCACTAATTGGTCATAATTGGTCAGCAGGTTTCGTTAATTGGTCAGCCATAGGAACTTTTTAATTAATTTTTAAAATTTTCTTTGTTATCGGATGTTACCCTGTTATCGGATGTTAGCACCCCATCGGTGGATTTTCGATTCGAAAGGTATGCCAAATAATTGGTCACTAATTGGTCATAATTGGTCAGCGGGTCCCACTAATTGGTCAGCCATAGAAAATTTTTTATGGCCATTTAAAATTTTCCAAGGGAAAAACAATTTTCCTGTTTAAACACCCTGTATACATAAATTTTCCAAAAAAATTATGCCAATTAATTGGTCACTAATTGGTCATAATTGGTCAGTGGGTCCCACTTTTTGGTCAGCCATAGACAATTTTTTATGACCATTTAAAGTTTTCCAAGGAAAATCAATTTTACTGTCTAGACACCCTGTATACATAAATTTTCCAAAAAAAATTATGCCAATTAATTGGTCACTAATTGGTCATAATTGGTCAGCAGGTTTCGTTAATTGGTCAGCCATAGGAACTTTTTAATTAATTTTTAAAGTTTTCTTTGTTATCGGATGTTATCGTGTTATCGGATGTTAGCACCCCATCGGTGGATTTTCAAATCGAAACGTATGCCAAATAATTGGTCACTAATTGGTCATAATTGGTCAGCGGGTCCCACTAATTGGTCAGCCATAGACAATTTTTTATGGCCATTTAAAGTTTTCCAAGGGAAAAACAATTTTCCTGTTTAAACACCCTGTATACATAAATTTTCCAAAAAAAATTATGCCAATTAATTGGTCACTAATTGGTCATAATTGGTCACCAGGTTTCGTTAATTGGTCAGCCATAGGAACTTTTTAATTAATTTTTAAAGTTTTCTTTGTTATCGGATGTTACCCTGTTATCGGATGTTAGCACCCCATCGGTGGATTTTGAATTCGAAAAGCATGCCAAATAATTGGTCACTAATTGGTCATAATTGGTCAGTGGGTCCCACTAATTGGTCAGCCATAGACAATTTTTTATGGCCATTTAAAGTTTTCCAAGGAAAACCAATTTTCCTGTCTAGACACCCTGTATAAATAAATTTTCCAAAAAAAAATATGCCAATTAATTGGTCACTAATTGGTCATAATTGGTCAGCAGGTTTCGTTAATTGGTCAGCCATAGGAACTTTTTAATTAATTTTTAAAGTTTTCTTTGTTATCGGATGTTATCGTGTTATCGGATGTTAGCACCCCATCGGTGGATTTTCAAATCGAAACGTATGCCAAATAATTGGTCACTAATTGGTCATAATTGGTCAGCGGGTCCCACTAATTGGTCAGCCATAGAAAATTTTTTATGGCCATTTAAAGTTTTCCAAGGGAAAAACAATTTTCCTGTTTAAACACCCTGTATACATAAATTTTCCAAAAAAAATTATGCCAATTAATTGGTCACTAATTGGTCATAATTGGTCAGTGGGTCCCACTAATTGGTCAGCCATAGACAATTTTTTATGACCATTTAAAGTTTTCCAAGGAAAATCAATTTTGCTGTCTAGACACCCTGTATACATAAATTTTCCAAAAAAAATTATGCCAATTAATTGGTCACTAATTGGTCATAATTGGTCAGCAGGTTTCGTTAATTGGTCAGCCATAGGAACTTTTTAATTAATTTTTAAAGTTTTCTTTGTTATCGGATGTTACCCTGTTATCGGATGTTAGCACCCCATCGGTGGATTTTCGATTCGAAAGGTATGCCAAATAATTGGTCACTAATTGGTCATAATTGGTCAGCGGGTCCCACTAATTGGTCAGCCATAGAAAATTTTTTATGGCCATTTAAAATTTTCCAAGGGAAAAACAATTTTCCTGTTTAAACACCCTGTATACATAAATTTTCCAAAAAAATTATGCCAATTAATTGGTCACTAATTGGTCATAATTGGTCAGTGGGTCCCACTTTTTGGTCAGCCATAGACAATTTTTTATGACCATTTAAAGTTTTCCAAGGAAAATCAATTTTACTGTCTAGACACCCTGTATACATAAATTTTCCAAAAAAAATTATGCCAATTAATTGGTCACTAATTGGTCATAATTGGTCAGCAGGTTTCGTTAATTGGTCAGCCATAGGAACTTTTTAATTAATTTTTAAAGTTTTCTTTGTTATCGGATGTTATCGTGTTATCGGATGTTAGCACCCCATCGGTGGATTTTCAAATCGAAACGTATGCCAAATAATTGGTCACTAATTGGTCATAATTGGTCAGCGGGTCCCACTAATTGGTCAGCCATAGACAATTTTTTATGGCCATTTAAAGTTTTCCAAGGGAAAAACAAT
>NW_027137196.1:0-112999 GCF_040869045.1 Eurosta solidaginis
CGAAAAGGGCCAAGACGCAGGGAGGCTGGACGCGGTATTTCGCCGAAATTGCCAAGGGTCGGCAGATCATTGGCATTATAGACGAGAGCAGCGAAGATGGCAGGATCCCGAAACAACAGTGGAAGTGGATCGAGGCCGCGCTCGCTACGGTGGCCGTTAAGGTTAAGAAAGACAACCCTGGCCCACCGCCATCTTACATTGATGCAGGGTGGTTCCAGGGCAATGTCAAGCTAATTGCCTGTGACGACGCCAGATCGGTAAACCTCTACAGGGCCGCCGTCACACTGATAGGGGTGGTATATCCGGGCGCGCGCCTGGGTTCCAGTGACGCCAGCGGATCCAGCTGACATCCTGGAGCTGCTCCAGGAGTACAACCCGCCACAGTTTTGGAAGTCAACCGGGATAAAACCGAGCTTGTTTTCTTCACGAAGAGGTACAAAGTACCAAATCTTACACCGCCAAGAATTGGGGGAACGTTCTTAGCGTTTAGCGATCAAGTCAAGTATTTGGGAGTCATTCTGGATAGGAAGCTATTATGGAGTGACCATATAGTGGAGCGATCCAAGAAGGCAGCAACAGAGCTGTTCACCTGCAAAATGGCAATTGGCACGTCCTGGGTATTCTCCCATAAGGTGACCTACTGGATTTACACAGCCATTGTGTGCCCGATTCTTCCTTATGGTGCCTTGGTCTAGTGGCCTGCACTAGCTAAAAGTACCTATCTTAAAATGCTTCAAAAGTTGCAACGGAGTTTGGAGCTCTGCATTACCGGGGCTCTCGGCTCCACTACAGAGTCCGTTACATACATACATGGATACATAGATACATAGATAGATACAGGCCAAGCTAATAAAAGCGTGTTAAAAAGGGCTCCAGTATGCTCTTTCGTAGATGTGCCATGCATCCACTTCTATCATTAATAAAGGAATGCGTTTTTCGCATTATGTACAAGGTTTCAAATCTATGGCCATTTGGGGTGGTCATAAGTTCAATTGACCTTATGTCCGTTAACCTTATGTGACCCCCCCCCCCCCCCCCCCCATCACATTATCGCTTTGTCGTCGAGCCTTGATACGTGTGCAAAGTTTCAATCAAACTTATGGCCATTCAAAGTGGTAATAAGGCCAATTGATCTTATCGCCGTTGACTTTATGTCACCACACCATCACATTAATGCATTGTCATCGAGCCGTGATACGTGTGCAAAGTTTCAATCAAACTTATGGCCGTTCAAAGTGGTAATAAGGCCAATTGAACTTCTGGCCGTTAACCTTATGTGACCCCACCATCACATTATTGCATGGTCATCGAGCCTTGATACGTGTGCAAAGTTTCAATCAAACTTATGGCCATTCAAAGTGGTAATAAGGCGATGTGATCTTATGGCCGTTGACTTTATGTCACCACACCATCACACTAATGCATTGTCATCGAGCCTTGATACGTGTGCAAAGTTTCAATCAAACTTATGGCCATTCAAAGTGGTAATAAGGCCAATTGACCTTCTGGCCGTTGACCTTATGTCACCACACCATCACATTAATGCATTGTCATCGAGCCGTGATACGTGTGCAAAGTTTCAATCAAACTTATGGCCATTCAAAGTGGTAATAAGGCCAATTGACCTTCTGGCCGTTGACCTTATGTCACCACACCATCACACTAATGCATTGTCATCGAGCCGTAATACGTGTGCAAAGTTTCAATCAAACTTATGGCCATTCAAAGTGGTAATAAGGCCAATTGACCTTATGGCCGTTGACCCTATGTCACCACACCATCATATTAATGCATTGTCATCGGTCCTTGATACGTACGCAAAGCTTCAAATTAATCAGACTTCTAGAAACCGGTGAAAATTAAGCTCAAAGATTCCGTTACATAGATACAGGCCAAGCTAATAAAAGCGTGTTAAAAACGCAAATTTTGCGACTCGAAAATTATTTGTTTGCATATATTTAATACTCCTATATTGCCACAAAAGGCTAGGTACATTCCCAAACATCAGAGTGCCGATATATGTATTGCTGTTTAAAGGTTTTTGTTTTTGTATTGAATAATCGAATGTACCTAAATTAAGATTATTTCTTGTCACACTTATGCTGCTAAAATCACAAAAATTTTATAGGCTGTCTTGTTTTGATTTCGAATTCAAAACACATTGCGAGCATTTTCTATTAGCAACATAGGAGTATTACATATATGTTTTCTTGGGTATGCGTAGTAGAACTTTTTTCTCCTGAGCTCAAAACCTATCGAAAAATCGATGGCGTGATATAGGTTAATAAATCGACCCAGCTTACTATATAACATTTCGGAAAACACAAAAACCTGATTATTTAGTAAATAATACACCTAGAATGTTGAAATTTGATGTGTGGACTGATATTGAGACTCTTGATAAAAATTTTAAAAAAATTTTTAAAATATGATAGAATCAATTTTACAAATATTATTAATCATAAATTAAAAATCGGTAAACCTATCGTAACAAAATTCGGCAAAGAGGCTGGCTTTACTATAAGGAATGCTTTAAAGAAAAATTTACGAAATCTTTTAAGGACCACGCCCACTTTTATGTAAGAGATCGTGGACGAATAATATAAGCTATATCTTTGCAAAAAAGAGCTTCATATCAATGATATTTCATTTCCGAAGTGGTTTTATAACAATAAATAGGAAAAATTTAAAATTAAAAAAATGGGCGTGGCACCGCGCCTTTTATGACTAAGCAATTTGATATGTTTCGGGAGCCATAACTCGAAGAAAAATTAGTTAAGAATAGAACCATATGTATATGTATTATTGCGCAGCCTTGTAACACTATTAAGCACACAAAACAAACAACAACAGCATTTCAAGTGTACAGCTGGGTATGTAAAGTTCGGTTTCACCCGAACTTAGACTTCCTTACTTGTTTAAACTGTATTTATTGAAGAACTTTATTTTGATTTTAAACACAAATTTTTAAAGTTTTAATCAAGGCGATTCCATAAAAGGTGATGACAAAACGAATTCAAACAATTAGCCGTGCAGAAGAACGTCAAGTCAAAACAAAATTTTCATTGATTTCGATTAACTGACATATTGTTGTACAAGGCGTTGCATGGAAAATAATCATGAAGAAGCAATCATCTGTTGGGATAACAACACCTGGTACTGAATTCGCCTTGGTTTTATTTGATAGGTATTTCCAATGATTCACAAAAATTTTTCAAATTTTAAATAAATAAAACAACTTTTTAGAATGAGATGAAATGAAATGTCAGACTGTTGCTTAAAAAGAGTCGCCGTGCGTAAATATGAGAAGCATCTCTAAAAGAGAATTTGCCGATAATCAGCAAGCAATGTAATTATCGCTTTTGACGTTGTATGAGAAGTCGTTTTTATTGATTTGACCAAAATTGTAAAACGAAAACCAAGCTATAGGTTGTTATAACGTGGATTTAGTCATTTTCAAAGGATTTGATGTTGGGAGTAGATGAGAATTTCTGCAGGTTAAATGCCACTTTATTTATTTTTCACGAAATACTTCTTTGTTTACTTTTGAACAGGTGAAAAATATCTTAAAAACAATTTTTTTTTTGTTCAAATAAATAGGTGATTAATTGTCAAACATCATAATTGAAACCTTAATTAATGTTGCTTTGTATAAACAAATGGCAAAAACTAGAAAAATAATACCTTAAAAATAACAAAATATTTCCCAATGAACCCATGGCAAAAGAATGTTTTAAGGTCAGTGACTAAAGTTGAAAGGGTTTTGGAACACTCTTTAATTTTTTTGTATGCTTGCACTGATCCCTTTCATGTTTATAACTAAATCCTTTACTGTACGAATGCATTAGGTATATTAAGTAAACAAATGTAAGCCCTAGATACTAAGGCATTGAGAACCGGGAATTCCCATGCCTTCACAGCCTTCTTTAGATGTTACACAACTCAATAATAGATATCAAAATAGATCTTTAAACTTCACTTCACTTATAAGGAACTGCATTATCGTTTTTTTTATTGCACCTTCGCTGACAATGCACATTCGTATGTGTAACCCGCAAACTTTCATTATTTCGTCGCTGATCCACAAATGGGATTTGCGTCTTGTCATTGCAATAGTGCCTATGCATTAGACTGGGTGATTTATTAACCGATATCGCGCCATCGATTTTTCGATAGGACTTGGGCTAAGGAAAACAAGTTCCACTACGCCTGAGAAATTATATTTTTGGGCCGGAAAGGTTATACATATGAAATTTTTTTTAGTAGGTCATGAAAAAAACCTTAAAAATCAAAGTCGAAAAAAGTCAAAAAATGAAATTTCGCAGGGTCGAAAATTATTTTTTTGGGTATGTGTAGAGGAACTTTTTCCTGAGCACAAATCCTATCGAAAGATCGATGGCGCGATATCGTTTAACTTTCGTCCATACAAATCGACCCAACCTAATTAAATAAAATAAGAGAAGTATTATTTTTTATCAAATAAAAATGTTTTCCGTGTTAAATTCGCTGAAAATTTCCTGAAAATTGAAATGAAAACAAAACAAAACCAATTAAAAGCATTGAAAAACAAATCGAAACAATCATATCTAATGCTTGTTTTTATTAGGTCAAAATGACTGACATCAAAACTGCAGCTTGACTGACCCTGACTGACCCTGTGGTCAGTTGGGGTCAAAGCCGTTTAATTCTGAACATTACTAACTCAAAGTCGATAAAGAACTTCATGGTCAAAATCCATGCTAAAATTTTGTGTTCATTTATTTCACAATCTATTTCGTTATTTTCCGTTGTTTTACACGCTGTGTCATTAAATGATGATGGGACGCCAGTCGGCAAACGAAAATAAAATGCCAACAAGTTAGCAAATGAAATTTTAATGGTAAATGGGCAATTGTTGTTTTCATTTATTGGTCAACTTAGTTGTCACTTTGTAGTGAAAATCGACGGCACACCATTTGACATTGTATATAAACCGTTTTTGTTGACATGGTCAAGCATTACAGTATTTGCCAAATTCAGTTGCATAGTGTAAAAGCGAACTGACTTAAACTTGACACTGCCTTCACTTCATTGATTTCGTCATGGCTTGACTTTCAGAAAATTCACTTTACATATGGGATAGCCCAAATACGTAGTTTCTTTTTCATTTTATTAGTTAGCGTGCACTTACTTTAACAGAACGTAGGGTTGTTGATTTACGAATCACACAATCATACTTCTAGTCACTAAGTGCTGTAGTGCGTTCGTTTGCAGCAATGTTGTACGTAGTGTAAAAAATTGTAAGGCTCATTTTTCTTTTATGTAGCTATTTCATAGAGCTACATTTAAGATTTTTTTTAAAGCAAGTTACAATCCAATACGTTTAGTATTGTATCAGATTACATCTCTCCGACTTTAATTTATGATATATCTATATCCATATATAAATCTTTTAAAATAAAATCGCTAATGTCATTGTAGGCCCATCACTTCACACAGAGTGCTCCGATTTTAAAACGGTTTTCTGCATTTCAAAGTTAAGCTACATGAGATTGACATTTTCGATATAATTTGAAGGTATATATTATAGTGGCGGGGAAATTTGCAAAATGTTCGGTTCCCGCAACATAAATGGTTAGAGGTTCATCATTATTTGAAAAACACTCTTTCGCTAAAAATTTTTAACACTTAACATTCTTAAACAAAAGTTCGTTTTTTTTGTAATGTTTGTGCACTAAAGAGATTTAATCTACTTTTAAATATACTTATAAAGAAGGGTGTATGTTTGCATACAACTTATGTACTCCGAAATCATTCCCCGATTTTGATCAAATTTCCAGGTTCGCTTCATGGCAAACCGAAGAGAATTCCTGTCAAATCCCTTTCTGGAAAGGGGACCCGGGAACGATCCATTCCAACTAATTCTATTCACGGTTCGATTTGCCTGAAATTAGGTATTTAGGCAGCCCTTTGTCTGGATTAGTATATACGAGATTTTTCCGGGGAGCGGACCAGGGACTGACTGGGACTAAGACAGGGACTCCAACGGGGACTTGGGCTTTGAATGGGGCTGGGACTGTAACTGGAACTGGGGCTGGAAATAAGGGATGAGGAAGAATAAGAACTGTAGAGAGAAAAGAATGACGGAGAAAGAAACTGAGAAAGATATGGAGTTAGACGAAGATAGAGAAGAAAATACGGAGAAGGAGAAAGGGACTGTCAGGAATGTCCAAATGGATTAAAATAAATAGTCTCACCACGTTTATAAAAGTAATACATGTATTTGTTTATTTAATTAACAAAAGGTTTAGGTTAAATTATAATTCAAATGTTAAGGAAATTGATTGTACCAGGAACTGACTACCGTTCTGCTTCACAGTCAACCAGCGAATGCCCCTCAATGCTCTCACATGCAAACTGTCGGTGACAGCTCGGCCTTTCCTGACATTTCGTCCTGCATGGACGAATCATCGTCGTCGTCGATACCATCAAGTTCAGGAATCAATGCACACCACGGTTTTATGTTATCCACACTACATAAGTTGCAATAACGTCTTTGTGTATGTGTTGAGTCTGGTAGATCTTCGATAATATATCTGTCGTAGTTAAGTACTTTCGTAATAATATATGGTCCTTTAAATGCGGGATCCAGCTTATGGGAGAGACCTGTTGCATTTGGAACATGATCAATGACCACTAAGTCGCCAACATCATATTTCTTTGGAGTTTGGTGTCTTTTGTCATAACGCTCTTTCCACTTATGTCTCTCTGCCATTATATTGTTTGCTGCTTCATCACGTTTCACCTCGATATCTGGATTACCCTTATCATCATCGTTTATAGCTTGTATCATTCGGTTGTATGTTACATCTCTGGGATTGAAATAAAACACAAGTTCATTAGGCGTGTATTTTGTTACCTCATTACGTTGGGAATTAATCGTCCATTGAATGTTTGGAAGCATTTTATCCCATGTTTTGGCCGTTTCGCTCATACATTTCAAAGCGTTGATAACTGTTTTATTTACGCGTTCGGCCTGTCCGTTAGCTCTCGGTGTTCGTACTGCAGTTTTGTTGTGTTGAATACCATGATTGGAAATGAATTCTTCAAATTGCCTCGAAGTGAACGCCGTACCTCGATCTGATGTTATTTTAAGTGGTTGACCAAAAATGGCCATGATTTCTTCTAGTGCTTTTACGACTGGTTCAGTTTTCGTAGTTCTGACTGCCTTTAGGATTACGTACTTACTGAATCCGCATACAACTACTAATATGTACGAAAACCCTGATTTGCTGCGTTGGAATGGACCCACATGATCAATAAAAATGTGCCTAAATGGGATCGGCAACACATCGCTTACGTGCAATTGGCTTTGCGGTTTACCTCCCGTCATTTTATTTAAGCAACACTCTTCACAAGCTGCTATGTATGCTTTGACATACCTCCTCATGCGTGGAAACCAAAAATGTTTGCATAGTCGCTGTAATGTTTTTTCTAAAGAAAAATGTCCAGAGTCATCATGACATGACTTAACAACTCGCCATCTTACTGCCTTTGGTACTGCTAATTTCATTTCGCCCTTAGCTTTTCTAAATAATCGACTGTTATGCATCGTATAATCGGTTTTCATTTGCTTAATTGTAGCTTCATCTGCCGTTTCTTTCCCTGTAATTATATCGCTTATTCGTTTTAAATTTTCATCTTGGAGTTGCATTGAGTAAATCCAATCATCCATCGTATTGCCTCGGTTAAGTTTCAATACCTTTTCTGCAACAGTGTTTGTACCTTTCGATATTTCAACAGGCGCTCGACTAAGTGAGTCTGCGTGCTGCATTTTAGACCCAGGTCGATATGTACATGTAAAATCAAATTCTTGTAGTTTTAGCCACCATCTGGCAATGCGCGGCTTCAACGCTGTAGTGGACTTAGTTGTTGCAATTGCATTGCAGTCCGTTCGTACAACAAATGGAGTACCGACTAAATAAACTCGTAATCGTTCAAGCGTCTCTACGATCGCCAATACTTCTAATTCATGTGATGGATACGTCGACTCAGCTGCATTACATCGTCTGCTGTAATAGTGTACCGGCTTCCAATCCTCGCCTTCTAGCTGCAACAACACTCCAGATAGCCCTATGGAACTAGCGTCGGTGTGTACTTCGTGGCTCTTTGTTACGTCAAACAAAACTAACACCGGCTGAGTGCAAAGTGCATGTTTTAATTTTTCAAAAGCTATGGCATGTTCGTCTGTCCACACGAATGTTTGTGCTTTCTTTAGTAACGTTGTTAGCGGCATAGCGGTACTACCATAATCTGGTATAAACTTCCTGAAAAACCCTGTTAAGCCAAGGGATCGACGGACTTCACTTACATTAGTGGGTTGAGGAAAAGCTTTAATTGATTTTGTTTTCTCTTCACCAGGCTTAATACCATCTTGGCTTACGACATGGCCTAAGAATTTAACATTTCTTGACATAAAAGTACATTTACTTGGTTTTAGCGTGAGACCAGCATTTCGTACTGCATCCAAAAACTCGGCTAGGACATCAATACCTTCACTAACATTCTTTGTTGCAATTATAACCTCATCAACGTAGCTTATAATTTTATCTCGGTTTCTCAAACCACGTACAAGTTGAATAATCATCTCCTGAAAGACCATTGGTGCATTTCGCAGTCCAAATGGCATTACATTATACTCATATAATCCCTCAGGCGTCAAAAACGCTGTGAACTTCTTGCTCTCCTCATGTAATGGAATTTGATAATATGCTGCAGTCATATCAAGGGTGGTAAAAACCGTATTCCCCCCAAGCTTTGACAACTGCTCTTCTACTATTGGCATTGGGAATTGTTTTTTTTTTGGTGACCGCATTAAGTGCCCTAAAGTCAACGCACATTCTATCTTCCCCGTTTGACTTCTTCACTATTATAACTGGAGCTGCGTAAGGTGATGAACTCTGACGAATTATATTGTGCTTAAGCAATTCGTCAATTATCGTGGAAAGTACAGGTCTTTGGATAAAAGGTACCTGGTACTGCCTACCTGTAATTGGTTTCTCGGTACTGACAACGATTTCCATAGTTGATGTTTTACAACGTCCAAGCTTTCCTAAATCTTCTGCAAAACAATCATCGTATTTTTCTAGTAAGTGAAGTACTTCATGCATTTCATCTTTGCTTAATGATACATTAACATTAAAACCCTTTGCCGTATTTTTCTGTATTTGCATATTTCCCGACTGTATAACCAGTGAACAATCTTTTCGACATAAAACATCTCGTCCAATGAACAGATCGTATGGCATAAACTCGTCGGGTACTACATGCAATTTCGTATTCAGTGTGCTGCCTTCTATAACTAATTCTACTTCAATCTCTTCTTTACTTTCAACGCTTGCACCCCCAAATCCCTCTAACTTTCTAGCACATACTTTCTTTTCCACATTGGTTGGTACTTTGGATTCGGATATGATTGATGTGTCGCTGCCAGTATCGATAAACGCCGAATACTGGTCACCATTCAGCAAGACACTTGACATTAAAGGTGGATATAAATTTTCACTAACTACCTTTGCAACCGTTGATTTTTCATAGCGGCAAGACTTAGAATCGTGTCCCACTTTGTTACATTTTGCGCATCTTTCCTTTCTTGCAGGCTTTGGACATTTTGCTGCAATGTGTCCATACTCGTTGCAATTAAAACATTTTGTATATTTTTTTTCTGTAGTAACATTTCGTGTTACCTCGTTTACATTTCTATTACCACTATCTGTACCTTTGAACGCACAATATACATTTGCTAAACTATCAAGAGATCGCAATAAATCGTTACATGTTGATAATTTCATTGCCATAAGGGTTCGTGTTAAATTACTGTCATTTAACCCCCCAATAATATATGTATTGATTGATTCTTCATCAACCTTACCTCGCCTACCAATATTTAACATAGCGTAATAGTATTGACTATAAGTTTCATTTGTTCGCCTCTTTCTTCGTGATAATTCCGTGTGCACTTCTGCCGTACACATTGTGAAAGGAAAATCTGTTTGAAATGCTGATACAAAAGCTGACCATCGTTGAAATACGGTTTGTGCATCGAGCCATTCTTTGGCCACCCCTTTCAACTTTGATTGAGCGGCTAACAAAATTTCTTGCTCAGACCATCCGTATGCTTCTCGTAGCTGTATAACTTTATCAACAAACTGTTTCGATGTTAAACTCCCTTTTAATGGATCAAAATCCGGTAATATTGCGATGATGTCGTGTACTGAACTTCTTTTCCATTCACGTTGCGTCATTGGGACTAACAATGGACGAACTGCTATTGGTGTACCATTAAAATCATGTTCCGATGAACTCCTTGGTATTTCAGCGTGAACCTCTGTTGTGGCAGTTGAATGGTTGTCGTGGCAACTTGCTTCTGCTGGAATCGTTGTGGCGTTCGACGGTGTTAACGTTTGCCTTGTCTGTACTGTCACCAAATCGTTTACAGACTTAGCTAGCCCCGCAATAATGCCACGCATTTCTTCCATTTGCTTCTGCATAGCTGTAACTTCGCTGCTTACCTCCAACTCTTCAGCATCAACTTCATCAACGCCGTACATTTCTGTCAATTTAATAATTTTTGTTGCTTTATTGCCCATTACCGTCGCACCTTGGTTTTGTAGCAATTTGTTGATTTGATCAACCTTTAAAGTGTTTAATTTGATCATTTTTCCCATATTATAGTGCAATTAACTTTTCTGCATGCAATTGTCATCCACAAATATGCAAAAAAAATTGTCTTGCCTCTTTTTTTTCCCGTTCTGCAGAAATTCACTTGTAATCACGTTGGTTTTTCTTGAACGTCTCGCCGTTGTTCAGCCCGTATGGCACACAATAATTCTTCTCAATAGAATTCCAGAACGTTCTTTAATATTGCCGCTATAAACACCACTGCCCCTTTTACGTTGCTCTTAAGCCGTTGCCAAAAACACAAAACAAAACAAATCTACTCTTGCTGTTGTCCTATGTTTTTTTTTTTTTTTTTGTTGTTGCGTTCTCGTCGTTTTATTTGTATCGAAGTCGTTGCAAACACACAAACTGCCCTTCTGCTTGTGTTCTTACATTCGCTACTTCGATTGTTGATTCGTTTGCGTTTACCTTTTGTTTTGTACGTATGCAAAGTCACTTGCCGTTGTAACTTTTCGTATGTAACTGTTGCAAATGATCTCTTAAATATGTTAAGAGACGTTTGAAGCAATTTTGTTTGCTCTTTTTCTTTTTAAACTTATTCGTTGATTCGCTTACTTGTGGTATTTCCCCTCGGTTTATATCGTTGATTGAAAATTCAATTCGTATGTAGGAATGGATGTAAAATATGTTCATATCACTTCTGAGATGTCAGGAATGTCAAATGGATTAAAATAAATAGTCTCACCACGTTTATAAAAGTAATACATGTATTTGTTTATTTAATTAACAAAAGGTTTAGGTTAAATTATAATTCAAATGTTAAGGAAATTGATTGTACCACGAACTGACTACCGTTCTGCTTCACAGTCAACCAGCGAATGCCCCTCAATGCTCTCACACGCAAACTGTCGGTGACAGGACGTATAGAAAGAGAAAGGCAGAGGGACGAGTGAATAAAAGGACAAGAAAAAGGGGGAGGAAGAGCTAGAGATAAAAGCTTATTTGATAGATCAAAGTTAGGGCAGAACAATGTCTGCCAGGTCTGCTTATATTTATAGATAAAAGAGATGAAAATTGAGCTTTTTACATTTTGGAACTTTTTATGTACTGCTTACTGGGCTCATTATCAATATATGCAAAAAAGTGAACGAATGAGATAAATTAAACAACACGTGTCTCTTAAAGGTAAATAATTTTATTTTGTAGCTTATAATTGCGTTTTCAAAGCACTTTACGGAAACTAAAGTAGTATTGTGTGTTACTGAATTATAAAAATCAATAAGTTTTAGAACAAAAATGAATACCCAGCAGAAAACACGAACGGTGCTGAACGGGGACAAATCGGATGAAGAGCGTGACATTTAGTACTCACACTTGTACCAGTAGCGCTTAGGGTCGAGCTAGGTTTATATATTTAAATAAATTAATTAAAGGCTGCGACTGTTTCAAAACCACCTGCGACTGAATTAGTTAACGACGCGTTCAAAAGGCAAGTTCATTGTATACCTTTCTAAAGCGTTCCTAATTGGTTCAGTCTCCCGATATTCATCCGATAGCACCAGTTCGGAGGTAGGCATTAAGGGCCTTTTTACCATCTCCAGCTAAGGTAGATCTTATCTGGAGGATAGCTACCTATCAGATAGATTCATTTGACACTTATGTTTTCATCAACACACGGTGACCTACCAAGGGTTAAATCGATAAGTAGAACAAAACATCTTTTGTGAATACACGAAAATTGGCCAAACAGTTTACTTTTTTTACACTGTGTTAGGAAATGCACATAACAGAGACGCGAGTATGTAGAAAATAGAAATTTGTATATGTAAATAAAATAAATGTAAGGCGCGATAACCTCCGAAGTGATCTAAGGCCGAGCTTCTCTGCTAATATGCGTCGTGCTCCTCTTGATTTTCTCTACAAATTGGCCGGACGGGACCTACTTGTTTTACGCCGACTTCGAACGGCATCTGCAGGCAGATGAGTTTTCACTGAGAGCTTTTCATGGCAGAAATACACTCGGAGCGCTTGCCAAACACTGCCGGGGCGAGCCCGCTTAGAAAAAATTTTTTTCTAATTGAAAAACCTTATTTCTAAAATTTTGATGTTGCTTTGCCCGGGATGGGAGCCCAGGGCATAAGGTGTGGTAGGCGGAGCACGCTACCATCACGCCACGATGGCCGCCAATTTGTATATGTATCTAAAGGGCGGACCTAAATCTATTGCGAAACTGTCGCTTTGCGTGATTGTCTCTCATTTTTTCTGTAGGGTATATACAATGTTACCCGAACTTAGGCTACTTTCTGTTTTTGTTTTGTTATTTGGAATGGTATAATGTGTTTTGTGTGTGTGTAGAAATTTCGCTGAAAAAATCGGCATAGATTGCAAGTATAAAAGGTGTGAAAAATTTTAATATCACATTGTCAGTTTTAGTGTTGAAGACGTAAGTGATATTTTTGTGATTTCTTCAAGCTAATACTTTACAAAATGGTGAAACATCAGATTGCTAGGTAAGTAACTAAATTATATTATCCTTTCAGAAAAAAATAGTATCGTAAATTAAAAGATATTTTAAGAGTCAAATGGATATATTAGTAAAGCACATACTGCTATATGTCCTTTGGTTTAAATTTAGAGAAATATATATGTACATCCTGTTTTTGAATTTTTCCTTTATTTAAATCTGATATAGTACAGTTAGTGGCATAGGTCCTAGAAAGCTTTATCAAAAGGACGGACTTATTTTATAAGATAGGTCCTGCTTTTAAATATTATTTCTCAGTTTGGTCGTTAAACAAACACAATGGACGAATATAGTATATTTGGGGTCCTCACAGACCAGCTAGTTCAACCTAACATAACCTCATTGAGCCCGCTGAATCTGATTTCTGATAGGCTATTGGCTACATTCAATGCGTTCACACGCAAACTGAATTTTAAAATACCGAGGGGATCGATTCGGCCACGTTATCAAATCGGTGATTTATTTCTGCAGTCGGTTAAAAACTATTCTATGCATTCCTTTTCAAAGTTTTCCTTCCAGATATTATTAGATAGTTTTAAAACCCAAAATTTTTCTCTAGTCTGTGCATTCGCAGGAACACACTTTCGCACTTTCATTTATGGCAAACAAATTTATTTGCATTTTTCGTTTACTTGACTTCCCAGATGCGCTTCCTGTTAACCCAGCTTTGACGAGATATTCGCGAAGGTGTCTCTGTTTGCCACTCAAATGGCTTCAGTTCTGCGTATAACTTCCGTGATACAGATATACTTTCTCCTCGATACTTTTCGTCTTATCGTTTTAACAGCTTCCTATTCCTATCGAAATATTTTCCAAATGTCGTTTCGCTTTTGGGGAACAGTTCTTGCCGAAAGCTGATAAGAACTCGGAACAACGTCGATATCTTCGGCGAATATTTCTTCAGAAATGTTATATGGAATTAGTAGCATGCTTGTCTTCAACAGACAACAGAAATAACAGTACTATTGTGAGCATAGTGGACAAGTGCAATGACTTCTTTCTGACAGGCACTCGCTTTAGTTAACATAACGGGAAAATCTGAGTTGCCATTGTTGTTTCGGTTGAAAACGGTCAATTAGGGTTCTGTGCAGAGACGTAAAAGATTGAAACTGGGTTTATGTAGTCACAATAGTGTTGCTCCTGTTAAACAGTATTTTAAATTTATATCATGGCGAAAATTGTTCAGTTCAGTGTTATTGATTTTCATTAAAAATTTAATTTATTACATGAAGTTACTCTTCTAAGTGTAAAAAGCATAGAAAACATATAGTTTTTCTAATTATTGTAAACAACTTTTCAAACACAACAGCAAAGCAAGTCGGTAAAATATTTTTTAGGATTTCTGAATTTCTGTACCCAAGTTCATTATATTTGTGTAATACAAGAATTTGGTAACAACATTTCTAAATGAAACAAGTAAGGAAGGCTAAGTTCGGGTGTAAGCGAACATTACATACTCAGCTGAGAGCTATGGAGACAAAATAAGTGAAAATCACCATGTAGGAAAATGAACCTAGAGTAATCCTGGAACGTGTTTGTATGAAATGTGTATCAAATGAAATGTGTTAATGTGTATTTTAAAAAAAGAGTGGGCCTTTGTTCTATAGGTGGACGCGGTTTCGAGATATCGCCATAAAGGTGGACCAGGGGTGACTCTAGAATTTGTTTGTACGATATGGGTATCAAATGAAATGTGTTAATGTGTGTTTTAAAAGGGCGTGGGCCTTAGTTCTATAGGTGGACGCCTTTTCAAGATATCGCCATAAAGGTGGACCAGGGGTGACTCTAGCCTTTGTTTGTACGATATGGGTATCAAATGAAAGGTGTTAATGAGTATTTTAAAAGGGCGTGGGGCTTAGTTCTATAGGTGGACGGCTTTTCGATATATCGCCAAGAAGGTGGACCAGGGCTGACTCTAGAATGGGTTTGTACGATATGGGTATCAAATTAAAGGTATTAATAAGGGTTTTAAAAGGGAGTGGTGGTTGTTGTATAGGTGGTCGCCTTTTCGAGATATCGCCATAAAGGTGGACCAGGGGTGACTATAGAACGCGTTTGCACGATATGGGTATCAAATGAAAGGTGCTAATGAGTATTTTAAAAGGGAGTAATCCTTAGTTCCATAGGTGGACGCGGTTTCGATATATCGCCATAAAGGTGGACCAGTGGTAACCCTAGAATTTGTTTGTACAATATGGGTATCAAAAGAAAGGTGTTTATGAGTATTTTAAAAGGGAGTAATCCTTAGTTCCATATGTGGACGCCGTTTCGAGATATCGCCATAAAGGTGGAGCAGGGGTGACCCTAGAATTTGTTTGTACAATATGGGTATCAAAAGAAAGGTGTTAATGAGTATTTTAAAAGGGAGTGGGCCTTTGTTCTATAGGTGTTCGCCTTTTCGAGATATCGCCATAAAGGTGGACCAGGGCTGACTTTAGAATATGTTTTTACGATATGGGTATCAAATGAAAGGTGTTAATAAGTATTTTAAAAGGGCGTGGGGCTTAGTTCTATAGGTGGACGCCTTTTCGAGATATCGCCATAAAGGTGGACCAGGGGTGACTCTAGCCTTTGTTTGTACGATATGGGTATCAAATGAAAGGTGTTAATGAGTATTTTAAAAGGGCGTGGGGCTTAGTTCTATAGGTGGACGGCTTTTCGATATATCGCCAAGAAGGTGGACCAGGGCTGACTCTAGAATGGGTTTGTACGATATGGGTATCAAATTAAAGGTATTAATAAGGATTTTAAAAGGGAGTGGTGGTTGTTGTATAGGTGGTCGCCTTTTCGAGATATCGCCATAAAGGTGGACCAGGGGTGACTATAGAACGCGTTTGCACGATATGGGTATCAAATGAAAGGTGCTAATGAGTATTTTAAAAGGGAGTAATCCTTAGTTCCATAGGTGGACGCGGTTTCGATATATCGCCATAAAGGTGGACCAGTGGTAACCCTAGAATTTGTTTGTACAATATGGGTATCAAAAGAAAGGTGTTTATGAGTATTTTAAAAGGGAGTAATCCTTAGTTCCATATGTGGACGCCGTTTCGAGATATCGCCATAAAGGTGGAGCAGGGGTGACCCTAGAATTTGTTTGTACAATATGGGTATCAAAAGAAAGGTGTTAATGAGTATTTTAAAAGGGAGTGGGCCTTTGTTCTATAGGTGTTCTCCTTTTCGAGATATCGCCATAAAGGTGGACCAGGGGTGACTTTAGAATATGTTTTTACGATATGGGTATCAAATGAAAGGTGTAAATAAGTATTTTAAAAGGGCGTGGGGCTTAGTTCTATAGGTGGACGCCTTTTCGAGATATCGCCATAAAGGTGGACCAGGGGTGACTCTAGAATGAGTCTGTACGATATGGGTATCAAATTAAAGGTATTAACGAGAGTTTTAAAAGGGAGTGGTGTGAAGGCGTTTTCCAGATATAGACCAAAATGTGGACCAGGGTGACCCAGAACATCATCTGTTGGATACAGCTAATTTATTTATATATGTAATACCTGCCAAGATTTTAAGGGTTTTTTATTTCGCCCTGTAGAACTCTTTCATTTTCTTCTACTTAATATGGTAGGTGTCACAACCATTTTATAAAGTTTTTTCTAAAGTTATATTTCGCGTCAATAAAACAATCCAATTACCTTACCATGTTTCATGCTTTTTTTCGTATTTGGTATAGAATTATGGGATTTTTCGATATCGAAAAAGTGGGCGTGGTCATAGTCGGATTTCGTTCATTTTTCATACCAAGATAAAGTGAGTTCAATTAAGCACGTGAACTAAGTTCATTGAAGATATGTCGATTTTTGCCCAAGTTATCGTGTTAACGGCCATGCGGAAGGACAGACGGACGCCTGTGTATAAAAACTGGGCGTGGCATCAACCGATTTCGCCCATTTTCACAGAAAACAGTTAATGTCATAAAATCTATGCCCCTACCAAATTTCAAAAGGATTGGTTAATTTTTGTTCGACTCATGGCGTTAAAAGTATCCTAGACAAATTAAATGAAAAAGGGCGGAGCCACGCCCATTTTGAAATTTTCTTTTATTTTTGTATTTTGTTGCACCATATCATTACTAGAGTTGAATGTTGACATAATTTACTTATATACTGTAAAGATATTACATTTTTTGTTAAAATTTTACTTTAAAAAAATTTTTTTTTTAAAAGTGGGCGTGGTCCTTCTCCGATTTTGCTAATTTTTATTAGGCGAACATATAGTAATAGAAGTAACGTTCCTGCCAAATTTCATCAAGATATCTTCAACGACTGCCAAATTACAGCTTGCAAAACTTTTAAATTACCTTCTTTTAAAAGTGGGCGGTGCCACGCCCATTGTCCAAAATTTTACTAATTTTCTATTCTGCGTCATAAGTTCAACTCATCTACCAAGTTTCGTCGCTTTAGCTGTCTTTTGTAATGAATTATCGCACTTTTTCGGTTTTTCGAAATTTTCGATATCGAAAAAGTGGGCGTGGTTATAGTCCGATATCGTTCATTTTAAATAGCGATCTCAGATGTGTACTCAGGAACCTGCATACCAAATTTCATCAAGATACCTCAAAATTTACTCAAGTTATCATGTTAACGGACGGACGGACGGACGGACGGACATGGCTCAATCAAATTTTTTTTCGATCCTGATTATTTTGATATATGGAAGTCTATATCTATCTCGATTCCTTTATATATGTACAACCAACCGTTATCCAATCAAACTTAATATACTCTGTGAGCTCTGCTCAACTGAGTATAATAAAACAACTTTTTAGAATGAGATGAAATGAAATGTCAGACTGTTGCTTAAAAAGAGTCGCCGTGCGTAAATATGAGAAGCATCTCTAAAAGAGAATTTGCCGATAATCAGCAAGCAATGTAATTATCGCTTTTGACGTTGTATGACAAGTCGTTTTTATTGATTTGACCAAAATTGTAAAACGAAAACCAAGCTATAGGTTGTTATAACGTGGATTTAGTCATTTTCAAAGGATTTGATGTTGGGAGTAGATGAGAATTTCTGCAGGTTAAATGCCACTTTATTTATTTTTCAAGAAATACTTCTTTGTTCACTTTTGAACAGGTGAAAAATATTTTAAAAAGAATTTTTTTTGTTCAAATAAATAGGTGATTAATTGTCAAACATCATAATTGAAACCTTAATTAATGTGCTTTGTTTGCTTTGTATAAACAAATGGCAAAAACTAGAAAAATAATAACTTAAAAATAACAAAATGTTTCCCAATGAACCCATAGCAAAAAATCGTTCTGCGGTCAGTGACTAAAGTTGAAAGGGTTTTGGAACATTCTTTAATTTGTTTGTATCCTTGCACTGATCCCTTTCATTTTTATAACTAAATCCTTTACTGTACGAATGCATTAGGTATATTAAGTAAACAAATGTAAGCCCTAGATACTAAGGCATTGAGAACCGGGAATTCCCATGCCTTCACAGCCTTCTTTAGATGTTACACAACTCAATAATAGATATCCAAATAGATCTTTAAACTTCACTTCACTTATAAGGAACTGCATTATCGTTTTTTTGTATTGCACCTTCGCTGACAATGCACATTCGTATGTGTAACCCGAAAACTGTCATTATTTCGTCGCTGATCCACAAATGGGATTTGCGTCTTGTCATTGCAATAGTGCCTATGCATTAGACTGGGTCGATTTATTAACCGATATCGCGCCATCGATTTTTCGATAGGACTTGCGCTAAGGAAAAAAGTTCCACCACGCCTGCGAAATTACATTTTTGGGTCGGAAAGGTTATACATATGAAATTTTTTTTAGTAGGTCATGAAAAAAACCTTAAAAATCAAGTCGAAAAAATTTAAAAAATGAAATTTCGCAGGGTCGAAAATTATTTTTTTGGGTATGGTAGTGGAACTTTTTTTCCCGAGCACAAATCCTATCGAAAGATCGATGGCGCGATATCGGTTAACTTTCGTACATACAAATCGACCCAACCTAATTAAATAAAATAAGAGAAATATTATTTTTTATCAAATAAAAATGTTTTCCGTGTTAAATTCGCTGAAAATTTCCTGAAAATTGAAATGAAAACAAAACAAAACCAATTAAAAGCATTGAAAAACAAATCAAAACAATCATATCTAATGCTTGTTTTTATTAGGTCAAAATGACTGACATCAAAACTGCAGCTTGACTGACCCTGTGATCAGTTGGGGTCAAAGCCGTTTCATTCTGACACATTACTAACTCAAAGTCGATAAAGGAGTTCATGGTCAAAATCCACGCTAAAATTTTGTGTTCATTTATTTCACAATCTATTTCATTATTTTCCGTTGTTTTACACGCTGTGTCATTATATGATGATGGGACGACAGTCGGCAAACGAAAATAAAATGGCAACATGTTAGCACATGAAATTTTAATGGTAAATGGGCAATTGTTGTTTTCATTTATTGGTCAACTTAGTTGTCACTTTGTATTCAAAATCGACGGCACACCATTTGTCATTGTATAAAAACCGTTTTTGTTGACATGGTCAAACATTACAGTATTTACCAAATTCAGTTGCATGTCGGAAAAGCGAACTCTCTTAAATTTGACACTGCCTTCACTTCATTGATTTCGTCATGGCTTGACTTTTAAAAAATTCACTTTGCATATGGGATAGCCCAAATCCGTATTCTCTTTTTCATTTTATTAGTTAGTGTGCACTTTCTTCAACAGAACGTAGGGTTGTTGATTTACGAATCACACAATCATACTTCTAGTCACTAAGTGCTGTAGTGCGTAGATATTTCATAGAGCTACATTTAAGACTTTTTTTAAAGCAAGTTGCAATCCAATACGTTTAGTATTGTATCAGATTACATCTTTCCGACTTAAATTTATGATATATCTATATCCATATATAAATCTTTTAAAATAAAGTCGCTAATGTCATTATAGGCCCATCACTTCACACAGAGTGCTCCGATTTTAAAACGTTTTTCTGCATTTCAAAGCTAAGCTACATGAGATTGGCATTTTCGATATAATTTGAAGGTATATATTATAGTGGTGGGGAAATTTGCAAAATGTTCGGTTCCCGCAACATAAATGGTTAGAGGTTAAATTTACTTATAAAAAGGATGTATGTTTGCATACAACTTATGTACTCCGAAATCATTCCCCGATTTTGTCAAATTTCCAGGTTCGCTTCATGGCAAACCGAAGAGAATTCCTGTCAAATCCCTTCCTGGAAAGGGGACCGGGAACGATCCATTCCAACTAATTCTATTCACGGTTCGATTTGCCTGAAATTAGGTATTTAGGCAGCCCTTTGTCTGGATTAGTATATACGAGATTTTTCCGGGGAGCGGACCAGGGACTGACTGGGACTAAGACAGGGACTCCAACGGGGACTTGGGCTTTGAATGGGGCTGGGACTGTAACTGGAACTGGGGCTGGAAATAAGGGATGAGGAAGAATAAGAACTGTAGAGAGAAAAAAATGACGGAGAAAGAAACTGAGAAAGATATGCAGTTAGACGAAGATAGAGAAGAAAATACGGAGAAGGAGAAAGGGACGTATAGAAAGAGAAAGGCAGAGGGACGAGTGAATAAAAGGACAAGAAAAAGGGGGAGGAAGAGCTAGAGATAAAAGCTTATTTGATAGATCAAAGTTAGGGCAGAACAATGTCTGCCAGGTCTGCTTATATTTATAGATAAAAGAGATGAAAATTGAGCTTTTTACATTTTGGAACTTTTTATGTACTGCTTACTGGGCTCATTATCAATATATGCAAAAAAGTGAACGAATGAGATAAATTAAACAACACGTGTCTCTTAAAGGTAAATAATTTTATTTTGTAGCTTATAATTGCGTTTTCAAAGCACTTTACGGAAACTAAAGTAGTATTGTGTGTTACTGAATTATAAAAATCAATAAGTTTTAGAACAAAAATGAATACCCAGCAGAAAACACGAACGGTGCTGAACAGGGACAAATCGGATGAAGAGCGTGACATTTAGTACTCACACTTGTACCAGTAGCGCTTAGGGTCGAGCTAGGTTTATATATTTAAATAAATTAATTAAAGGCTGCGACTGTTTCAAAACCACCTGCGACTGAATTAGTTAACGACGCGTTCAAAAGGCAAGTTCATTGTATACCTTTTTAAAGCGTTCCTAATTGGTTCAGTCTCCCGATATTCATCGGGAGGATAGCTACCTATCAGATAGATTCATTTGACACTTATGTTTTCATCAACACACGGTGACCTACCAAGGGTTAAATCGATAAGTAGAACAAAACATCTTTTGTGAATACACGAAAATTGGCCAAACAGTTTACTTTTTTTACACTGTGTTAGGAAATGCACATAACAGAGACGCGAGTATGTAGAAAATAGAAATTTGTATATGTAAATAAAATAAATGTAAGGCGCGATAACCTCCGAAGTGATCTAAGGCCGAGCTTCTCTTCTAATATGCGTCGTGCTCCTCTTGATTTTCTCTACAAATTGGCCGGACGGGACCTACTTGTTTTACGCCGACTTCGAACGGCATCTGCAGGCAGATGAGTTTTCACTGAGAGCTTTTCATGGCAGAAATACACTCGGAGCGCTTGCCAAACACTGCCGGGGCGAGCCCGCTTAGAAAAATTTTTTTCTAATTGAAAAACCTTATTTCTAAAATTTTGATGTTGCTTTGCCCGGGATGGGAGCCCAGGGCATAAGGTGTGGTAGGTGGAGCACGCTACCATCACGCCACGATGGCCGCCAATTTGTATATGCATCTAAAGGGCGGACCTAAATCTATTGCGAAACTGTCGCTTTGCGTGATTGTCTCTCATTTTTTCTGTAGGGTATATACAATGTTACCCGAACTTAGGCTACTTTCTGTTTTTGTTTTGTTATTTGGAATGGTATAATGTATTTTGTGTGTGTGTGGAAATTTCGCTGAAAAAATCGGCATAGATTGCAAGTATAAAAGGTGTGAAAAATTTAGTGTTGAAGACGTAAGTGATATTTTTGTGATTTCTTCAAGCTAATACTTTACAAAATGGTGAAACATCAGATTGTTAGGTAAGTAACTAAATTATATTATCCTTTCAGAAAAAAATAGTATCGTAAATTAAAAGATATTTTAAGAGTCAAATGGATATATTAGTAAAGCACATACTGCTATATGTCCTTTGGTTTAAATTAGAGAAATATATATGTACATCCTGTTTTTGAATTTTTGCTTTATTTAAATCAGATATAGTACCATTAGTGGCATAGGTCCTAGAAAGATTTATCAAAAGGACGGACTTATTTTATAAGATAGGTCCTGCTTTTAAATATTATTTCTCAGTTTGGTCGTTAAACAAACACAATGGACGAATATAGTATATTTGGGGTCCTCACAGACCAGCTAGTTCAACCTAACATAACCTCATTGAGCCCGCTGAATCTGATTTCTGATAGGCTATTGGCTACATTCAATGCGTTCACACGCAAACTAAATTTTAAAATACCGAGGGGATCGATTCGGCCACGTTATCAAATCGGTGATTTATTTCTGCAGTCGGTTAAAAACTATTCTATGCATTCCTTTTCAAAGTTTTCCTTCCAGATATTATTAGATAGTTTTAAAACCCAAAATTTTTCTCTAGTCTGTGCATTCGCAGGAACACACTTTCGCACTTTCATTTATGGCAAACAAATTTATTTGCATTTTTCGTTTACTTGACTTCCCAGATGCGCTTCCTGTTAACCCAGCTTTGACGAGATATTCGCGAAGGTGTCTCTGTTTGCCACTCAAATGGCTTCAGTTCTGCGTATAACTTCCGTGATACAGATATACTTTCTCCTCGATACTTTTCGTCTTATCGTTTTAACAGCTTCCTATTCCTATCGAAATATTTTCCAAATGTCGTTTCGCTTTTGGGGAACAGTTCTTGCCGAAAGCTGATAAGAACTCGGGACAACGTCGATATCTTCGGCGAATATTTCTTCAGAAATGTTGTATGGAATTAGTAGCATGCTTGTCTTCAACAGACAACAGAAATAACAGTACTATTGTGAACATAGTGGATAAGTACAATGACTTCTTTCTGACAGGCACTCGCTTTAGTTAACATAACGGGAAAATCTGAGTTGCCATTGTTGTTTCGGTTGAAAACGGTCAATTAGGGTTCTGTGCAGACGTAAAAGATTGAAACTGGGTTTATGTAGTCACAATAGTGTTGCTCCTGTTAAACAGTATTTTAAATTTATATCATGGCGAAAATTGTTCAGTTCAGTGTTATTGATTTTCATTAAAAATTTAATTTATTACATGAAGTTACTCTTCTAAGTGTAAAAAGCATAGAAAACATATAGTTTTTCTAATTATTGTAAACAACTTTTAAACACAACAGCAAAGCAAGTCGGTAAAATATTTTTTAGGATTTCTGAATTTCTGTACCCAAGTTCATTATATTTGTGTAATACAAGAATTTGGTAACAACATTTCTAAATGAAACAAGTAAGGAAGGCTAAGTTCGGGTGTAAGCGAACATTACATACTCAGCTGAGAGCTATGGAGGGAAAATCACCATGTAGGAAAATGAACCTAGGGTAACCCTGGAATGTGTTTGTATGAAATGTGTATCAAATGGAAGGTATTAATGAGTATTTTAAAAGGGAGTGGGCCTTAGTTCTATAGGTGGACGCCTTTTCGAGATATCTCCAAAAAGGTGGACCAGCGTGACTCTAGAATTTGTTTCTACGATATGGGTATCAAATGAAAGGTGTTAATGTGTATTTTAAAATGGCTTGGGCCTTAGTTCTATAGGTGGACGCCTTTTCAAGATACCGCTATAACCGTGGACCAGGGGTGACTCTAGAATTTGTTTGTAAGATATGGGTATCAAATGAAAGGTGGTACCGAGTATTTTAAAAGGGCGTGGGCCTTAGTTCTATAGGTGGGCGCCTTTTGGAGATATCGCCATAAAGGTGGACCAGGGGTGACTCTAGAATTTGTTTGTACGATATGGGTAGCAAATGAAAGGTGTTAATGAGTATTTTAAAAGGGAGTGGTGGTAGTTGTATATGTGAAGGCGTTTTCGAGATATTGACCAAAATGTGGACCAGGGTGACCCAGAACATTATCTTTCGGGTACCGCTAATTTATCTATATGACGCAGGATGCGAAGTCATTATCAAAAGTCTAAGAGGAATTGACGCGCACGCATTTCCAATCAATAATAATTTTACTCTGCCTCATATTTTTTTACTACTCAAATATTTTCATTAATGTTTTTCTCGCCTACTAATTTTTAGTATGTAAACTTACAACAAGTGTTTTATGAAACAGTGCGCGTCACTTCATCAAAGTATGTCCCAATACTCTAAACTTATTGACAGATCCGACATATATATGTTATATCACGAACAGTATTCCTGCCAAGATTCTAAGGGCTTTTGATTTCGCCCTGCAGAACTTTTTAATTTTCTTCTACTTAATATGGTAGGTGTCACACCCATTTTACAAAGTTTTTTTCTAAAGTTATATTTTGCGTCAATAAACCAATTACCATGTTTCATCCCTTTTTTCCTATTTGGTATATAATTATGGCATTTTTTTCATTTTTCGTAACTTTCGATATCGAAAAAGTGGGCGTGGTCATAACCGGATTTAGGCCATATTTTACACCAATACAAAGTGAGTTCAGATAATTTTTTTAAGTGGGCGGGGCCGTTCTCCGATTTTGCTAATTTTTATTAAGCATACCTATAGTAATAGGAGTAACGTTCCTGCCAAATTTCATCATGATATCTTCAACGACTGCCAAATTACAGCTTGCAAAACTTTTAAATTACCTTCTTTTAAAAGTGGGCGGTGCCACGCCTATTGTCCAAAATTTTACAAATTTTCTAATCTGCGTCATAAGTTCAACTCACCTACCAAGTTTCATAGCTTTATCCGTCTTTGGTAATGAATTATCGCACTTTTTCGGTTTTTCGAAATTTTCGATATCGAAAAAGTTGGCGTGGTTATAGTTCGATATCGTTCATTTTAAATATCGATCTGAGATGAGTGGCCAGGAACCTACATATCAAATGAGATACCTCAAAACGGACAGACGGACGGACGGACATGGCTCAATCAAATTTTTTTTCGATACTGATGATTTTGATATATGGAAGTCTATATCTATCTCGATTCCTTTATACCTGTACAACCAACCGTTATCCAATCAAAGTTAATATACTCTGTGAGCTCTGCTCAACTGAGTATAAAAACAACAATTTTACACGTGTGGCACTTTATATTTTGTTAAGTTTCTCTTGACTTTTTTGACTCGAATTTAAATACATTTTGCTTTCCGTATGTTTCCGCATTCTTGGAGGCTACAAGTCTTCTATTATTTATATTTCCGTGGGAAATATGCAACTGTTTCATCTACTACAAAGTTTTATTAAACTATCAAATGCAACTCAGCTTAAAGTACTCTTACGTACCAAAAAAATGCAACTCTAGACCTGAGATTTTCGAGCGAGGCTGTTTGAATTTTGACATTTATCCCTTAGTTGACACACTTTATATTGTACACAATGATTGTGAAAGTACTATATTTTCTCTGTTTTAAATATGAGTCCACACAAATCAAAAGTGTCTAACTCCACAAATGGCATTCTTACAAGTATTTCGTGTATTACACATTAGTCGATCAAATCAAAAGTTTTTAATAAAACAAGCAAGGTTAAGACAAAATAAGGGAAAATCAACGTGTAGGAAAATGAACCTAGGGTAACCCTGGAATGGGTTTGTATGGCATGGGTATCAAATGAAAGGTGGTAATGATTATTTTAAAAGGGAGTGGGCCTTATTTCGCAATAAGGTGAACCAGGGGTGACTCTAGAATGTGTTTATACGATATGGGTATCAAATTAAAGGTATAAAGGAGGGTTTTCAAAGGAAGTGTCCTTTAGTTTTATATGTGAAGGCGTTTTCAAGATATCGACCAAAATGTGCAGGTTTATTTGCAGTACCTGCGCGCTCGCTAATGATCGGTTTCAGCATCGACGTCCATCCTCCGCTGATCCGCATAGTCGTATCCTCCTCCACGATAGTATCGTCGAATTCAGCATCCGACGGATCGGATTTCAACAGAAGTTGCTCGTCCATGCTAGTAAAGAACTATCCCTCAATCTCAGATACCGAGAATGTATCGCTCTCGGCATCCGGAGCCCCATGTCCACTCAAGGTGTTGCACGGGTCCTCGAGATTTGTTGTGGCGGTTGCGGGTTCGCTCGAGGCGGTGTCCACAATCACCAGATTTTCAGTCGGCTAAGAAGTTCTTAAAAAACAATAAAGAACTATTAGTCCTGAACCCTGACAAGGGCAACGTAACAGTTCTGATGGAAAAATCTGATTATGATAAGAAATTACAGGAAATGATAAACGATATTTCCTCATATCGGGTCAAACAAGTTACAGGACAAGAATAATGAAATTGTAGAAAAACTTTTTAAAAAAATGTGATAAATATAAAAGAAAAATATAGTCTCCTCAGTAAAACTGCAAATACGCCCTGGTTGTATGGTTTGTTGAAAATTTATAAAGAGGGAGTTCCACTTAGACCCATATGCTCGTCCGTTAATTCTCCGTCGTATAATTTATGTAAATATTGTAACGAATTTAGTGAAACTCCGTTTATTTTACACCTTCTGCTAACGTTCGAACCTCTAAATTGTCGAATAAATAACTCCAATATTTAGTAAAGCATAATGGTCTTTATTAGATTACTTTGGGAGTAGTACAATTATACTTCACAATTATACTTCACTTCGCAACTGATAGCGTGTTTAAATCAAACTGGTTACTAACTACTCAGCTTTCGCTGCTTTTATACTCTCTGTTGCACGTTCACCCATTTCTACTAAGGCCTAGTAACTTCGAGAATTTCACGCCTGGTTATCAACCATATATGTACATGTATATTTGTAGTTTATAGTCTCTCGCATAGCCACATGCATGTGGTTATGTGAGTACTACTTCAGCTGATGGTGAGTATCCCTCCGCTGCCTTGTGTGTACATGATGATTGATTTGTTCACGTACATACTGCTTATTATCGGCTTAGTGGTGGTAGTATCGCTTAGTGATACTAATAATCGTCACACTGCCCTCCACCTAAGTCTGATCGTCCCTATCAGACAAATCTCTCGATCTAACCGCTGCTAGCCTCTCCAAGTGAACACCCTTCTATTTCGTGGTTTCCCAATTGTTTGTATGCGGTAGATGACATCACTGATCCTCTTCACAACTCTGTACGGGCCTCCCAAATTGCACCAAAATTTGGATGGAGCACCTTTCCGCTGGTGAGGGTTGTATAGCAGTACCAAATCTCCCTCCAGGAAACCTTCCGAATTATTGTTCTTGTACCTGTGTTTCATCCTACTACTCATTATCCTGAACCGTTCCGTCACACTCTGTTGTTTGGCGAAAGAACTACTTCGCAGAGCTTTATCTTGACGGATTGACTTTGCATCCTCAGTATAGTCTTGACAGTTCAAATTCTTTCCTTCGTTTTAGTGCGTCCATTTGGTTTTGTCAATGCCAGCGTTTCTCTCGCAGATATTTTGATTTTTCTTTATTTGGCCCATTCGTTCCATCAACCTTTACCTTTGACTTCCGTGGTCTTTGTCGAGTCTCCTCCACCAGCACTCGCTTACTGCTGCACCCTTTCTCCAAACTGAAGTTAAGTGGCACATCCTGGTTCTCATAGCGCATAATCCTTCTCTGCATCCTGATGTCATGGTCAACTAAGAAGTCCACTCCCACTCGTATTGAAACACGTATTTTCCTTATAGCAGAAAATATTCCTAGTAAAAAATGGACGGGATCGGTTAAATACCACGGCAAGTTAGATATAAAACAAGTTTAAAGGGGTCGTAGACTAGAATAATAAGCTATAACTTAGCAAAAAATAGTTTTGAATCAATGATATTTCACTTATCAAGTTTTATTGTAAGAGGAAATCGGGAGAAATTTTTTTTAAACGGGCGGTGCCACGTCTTATGTAGACAAGTAATTTATCTGAAATGAAATGTACACTTAAAGTACACGCTGAGTATATAATGTTCGGTTACACCCGAACTTAGACACCTTTACTTGTTATATTTTATATTTACCTTAAAAATCGCTTAGGTATGTACATCTGTTCACTATATATTTCTTATCTTATAAAGCCGATTATTTGGAGATTACGAATGGGATAAGATTATTGTTCAACCCCATTCATGAAAGGTATGAAGTCTTCGGCACAGCCGAAGACAGTCCCGTCCTTACTTGTTTTTTGCGATTTTGCGAAGTGGAATTCCGGTTACAGTTAAGATAATTATTGTGTTTTTGTAGGGTCCTCTCCTTCATTGCCAGGAGGGAGGCGTATCAGTTTGACGAGGGCTCTCGTCACTTGGCCTCGAGCGGTCATGATTGCGACCACTTGAATTCGGTCGTCGTAGCCAAGGTGGACTTTGACCACCTTGTCCAGTCTCCATTCATTCGGGGGGAGGTTCTCTTCCTTTATGCTCATCAAATCCCCTATTGTCATATTTGTTTTTGGGTACCTCCATTTGTTAAGTTTTTGGATTTCGATTAGGTTGATGACCGATGGTGGTTTTCGCTGGCATCGGGTTGTAGAGGGGCAAGTAGTGCCCTGGCGTTAGTGGTTCCATATCGACTTTATCATTTGAGGATGGGGTTAAGGGTCGAAAATTGAGACAATACTTCATTCTGCGCAATAGCGAGGCAAAGTCCTCGTATGTTTATTTGGAGTTTTGAGACATTTTCGTGAAATGTTTTGTGAAACTTTTGACTCCTGCTTCCCACAGCCCCCCCCCCCCTCCCCCCATGTGAGCAGCCGCAGAAGGGATAAAAAGCCACGCAGAAGGGATAAAAACCAACGCTATTTCTTGGTGGGAGTAAAGAGCTAGGATCTTGAGGCGGGCATCGGTTAATAATGCCTTAAATTCTGCTCTAAGCGCCCGAGCTGCCCCGACGAAGTTAGTTCCGTTCCACATGGATGGCCTTCGTAGAGAAGCAGATCCAGCCAAATACGGTCTCTTGAGCGATGAGAGTCCCTAGATTATCTTTTTTGATACCCCCTAACATGATTTGGACGTAAATGTCACCGTCTAAAATAAGGTCGACTGATTCGTTAATAAAGAACCGTTTGTCCGCTAATATGATATTAGGGAAAGCTTGTAATGCGGTTGGATTTGCCTGACAGGTTGGGAGGTTTCACTTTCGCGGAAACCTGATTAGTGATACCAGTGACAGCCTAGTAGGCGGCAAGTTGATACGGCCTTTGAGCCTTTCTGTAATAAAGGTGCATTCGGGCCCAGAATCATTTAAGGCACGCGCCGAAAAATTTGTATTATTGTAAAATACGTTGACGTGTGCTGTACCTAGTAAGGCTTCCGTATTTTATATTGGAAGCTGAGAAACATGATGTGACATTATTGACATTGTTGTTGTGCTTATTTACCGCATCATGCCTCTGCATTGCTTCGGCCGAAGTGCTTGGGATGTTGTCATTGGGGTATGATCCTTTTGGCCTACCCGTAGGTGTTGATGCAATTGCCTGAATATGTAGGAGCATGTGATGTCGTAGGTGGCAAGTGCTGTAGTTATATGAGCTAGTACACTTAGACACAGTATGTCCCGACGAGAGGCACTTGATACAAGTGTTGTTACTTTTAATAAAGTGTAATCTGATATCGGACAGCTTATGAGTTTGGGCTCGTTGGACTTGCACATACTGCACGCGCGCTTGGCCACGCTTCTTTGAAAGGCGCCAAGATTTCGGCGCGAAGAATCGGTAGATTGTCTACCGTTCTGCTGTTTAGGGGCTTTACTAGTATCGCTACCGGTAATGCCTGAAACAGTTTCCAGTGCCTGGAATCTATGGGAAGAATTTGTCCATTTCTTTCCACTTGGAGACTTTTGTCTTATTGGCGACTCTCTGTTCCCAGAGAGCTAAGGTACTTTCTGGCAGCTTGGTCGAGCATAGGTAAGTAATGATGGCATCCCAGTTTGAGATGTCGATCTGAGCGTTTTAAGGTACGCGATACAATTATTGATCTCGCGTTGCGTCGAGTTACCACACTCACCCAAAATTTTTTTAAATTAAATAAAATCTTTAGTTGGGTGTTGATCAGGATACTTTAGTTTGCGTACCTGTCAGTTAAATTCTTCCATGCTGTGGTGAAAACGTCGTTTGTGAATTGGTACTTTAGAACAATTTCCTTTGCTTCCCCCTCAGTCTTTTGAATGAGGTAATACAACCTCTCGGCATTAAGCGGACTCTTGTTGTTGATGTATATGGCCGTGAACATGTCCTGGAAAGTTGGACAAGATAGGTAATCGCCCTTAAATACTTCGGTGTCGCAAGTAAGTAAGTAAGTAAGTCGCAAAGAGGCAAGCGGATATTGCGTTCACGCTCGCGCTCTCCTTCGGGTCGAACCTCACTGTCTTTTTATACCTTTCATGAAAATGAAATAGTATATTAATTTCGGCACGAATACTAAAATTGTAAGTTCTTAAAAGAAAATAGATAGACCCACCAATAGGCATACCGAAACAATTAAGATGAAGAGCTGAGTTGTTTTAGCCATGTCCGTCTGTCCGTCTGTTCGCCTGTCCGTCTGTCTGTTTGCGTGCAAACTAGTCCCTCAATTTTTGAGATATCTTAATAAAATTTGGTGAGCCGGTGTATTTAGTTGTCCGATTAGACATTTGTTGGAACCGACCTGATCGGACCACTATAGCATATATCCTCCATACAACCAATTTTTCAGAAAAAGAGGATTTTTGTCATATCTTCCTCAATTTATCAGATTGAAGCTTCAAACTTCACCATATGCTTTTGTATATTGCACATATTGTTGTCTGAAAAAATGGATGAGATCGGTCGTATATATAGCACATATCTCCCACAACCGATTGTTCAGATAGGAAACTTTTCGTAATTACTGCCCCATTTTAAGAGCTAGAGGCTTCAAATTTCAACAAATGCTGCTGTGTGAATAAATGATAGAGATCGGTTGTATATAGAGTATATATCTCATACAAGATTTTTCAGATAAGAAACTTTTCGCAATTTCAGCCCCATTTTACCAGTTAGAAGCTTCAAATTTCACCAAATGCTCACATATATAGCATATATTGTTGTCTGAAAAAATCATGGAGATCGGTGATATATATCTAATATCTAATCTAATCTGGTCTAATCTAATGTATATTATAAATATGAAAGTTTGGATGTTTGTATGTTTGGATGTTTGTCCAGACGTTTGTCTTTGTGACTCAATAACGCACGAACAGACAGATTTGGATGAAATTTCCACACATGTAGCCAATAGTCTAGAAGGATCTACTAGCTATATTTTTTTGAAAACTTTTTGTGACTGAATCACGCCAGAATGGCTACACGGATTTAGGACAGAGACAATAGTCTACTGGCGAAATCTTTTTCGACCCCTTCGAATAATTACTTTTTAACAATTTTTACACATTATAACTGTATGTCTACTGACCTTCACCAATATTACAAACTCAATGGGTCAAATAAGTCGAGAGCTTACAAAGTGCGCAGTGACACCCCCCCCCCCCCCCCCCCCCCCCTCGTCATCCCCTCTGGTGCACAATCTGTAAATTGGTATAACTCCATCTAAATTTTCTCCTAAATCAATAATTTTTGGTATCTGGCCCATACAGTTCGTGATCTAAACAATTTTGGAAAAACGATCAGAGGTGCTCTCCTTCTCCTCCCGGCATCCCCCCTCCTTCAATTGTTTTTGTTAGCTTTACCTGTATGTTTGTTTGTAACTCTACAACGCGCCTGCTGCCTTATTAACGTGCTTTTATTATTAATTACCTTCACCATATTTGTAGTCCCGTCAGGGTCATATCGAGACCCTTCCGGGATAATTTCTGGATGGTTTTCGGTATCCGACCGGGATCCCGTCGTGGTCTTTTCGGGACTATTTCGGAATTGTTCCGGGATCATTTCTGTACAGTTTTCGGGGTACGCCCGAAATCCCGTCGGTGTTATTTTGGGAGTTTTTCGGGATTATTCCGTGATCATTTGGGGATCATTTCCGGACTATTTCGGTATCATTTGGGGACTCTTCCGACATCATTTCTGGATGGGATTTGGGATCCCTCCGGAATCTCGTCGGGGTAATTTGGAGAATATTTATGGACTATTTCGGGATCAGTTGCGTACCCTTCAGAGATCAATACTGGATGGTTTTCGGGAGCCCTCCGGGATCCCGTCGGGGTCATATCGGAACTTTTTCGGTATCTTTATGGGACCCTTCCGAGATCATTTCTGGGTAGTTTAGGGGATCCGCCCGGCATCCCGTCACAGATTGATCCGAAAGCCATGCAGTACTGAAGCCGGCAAACTCTCCGTCCGTCCGTAAATCCGTTAGCACGATAACTTGAGTAAATATTGAGATAACTTCACCAAATTTGACACACTAGTTTATCTGGACCCAGAATATGTATTGAAAATGAGCGAAATCGAATGATAACCACGCCCACTTTTTATATACATATATAAAATTTTGGAAAACACAAAAAACCTGACAATTTAGTAAATAATACACCTAGAATGTTGAAATTTGAAATGGGACTGATATTGAGACTCTTGATAAAAATTTGGAAAAATTTTCCACTTGTGATAAAATCATTTTTATACTCAGTTGAGCAGAGCTCACAGAGTATATTAAGTTTGATTGGATAACGGTTGGTTGTACATATATAAAGGAATCGAGATAGATATAGACTTCCATATATCAAAATAATCAGGATCGAAAAAAAATTTGATTGAGCCATGTCCGTCCGTCCGTCCGTCCGTCCGTTAACACGATAACTTGAGTAAATTTTGAGGTATCTTGATGAAATTTGGTATGTAGGTTCCTGAGCACTTATCTCAGATCGCTGTTTAAAATGAACGATATCGGACTATAACCACGCCCACTTTTTCGATATCGAAAATTTCGAAAAACGGAAAAAGTGCGATAATTCATTACAAAAGACAGATAAAGCGACGAAACTTGGTAGATGGGTTGACGTTATGACTCAGAATAGAAAACTAGTAAGATTTTGAACAATGGGCGTGGCACCGCCCACTTTTACAAGAAGGTAATTTAAAAGTTTTGCAAGCTGTAATTTGGCAGTCGTTGAAGATATCATGATGAAATTTGGCAGGAACGTTACTACTATTACTATATATGTGCTAAATAAAAATTAACAAAACTGGATGAAGAACACGCCCACTCTTTAAAAAAGAATTTTTTTAAATTCAAATTTTAACAAAAAATGTAATATCTTTACTGTATATAAGTAAATTAAGTCAAAATTCAACTCCAGTAATGATATGATGCAACAAAATACAAAAATAAAAGAAAATTTCAAAATGGGCGTGGCTCCGCCCATTTTCATTTAGTTTGTATAGAATACTTTTATTGCCATAAGTCGAACAAAAATTTACCAATCCTTCTCAAATTTGGTAGGAGCATAGACTCTATGACGGTAACTATTCTCTGTGAAAATGGGCGAAATCGGTGGAAGCCACGCCCAGTATTTATACACAGTCCACCGTCTGTCCTTCCGCTCGGCCGTTAACACAACAACTTGAGCAAAATCCGATATATCTTTACTAAACTAAGCCCACTTACTTATCTGAACTCACTTTATCTTGGTATAAAAAATGGCCGAAATCCGACCATAACCACGCCCACTTTATCGATATCGAAAATTACGAAAAATGAAAAAAATTCCATAATTCTACACCAAATACGAAAAAAGGGATGAAACATGGTAACTGGATTGGTTTATTGACGCAAAATATAACTTTGGAAAAAACTTTGTAAAATGGGTGTGACACCTACCATATTAAGTAGAAGAAAATGAAAAAGTTCTACAAGGCGAAATCAACAGCCCTTGGATTCTTGGCAGGAATACTGTTAGTGGTATTGCATATATAAATAAATTAGCAGTACCCGACAGATGATTTTCTGGATCACCTGGTCCACATTTTGGTCGATATCGCGAGAACGCCTTCACATATACATCTAAGGGCCACTCGCTTTTAAAACCCTCATTAATACCTTTAATTTGATATCCATACCGTACAAACACATACTAGAGTCACCCCTGTCCCACCCTAATGGCGATATCTCGAAAAGGCGTCCACCTATAGACCTAATGCCCACTCCCTCTTAAAATGCTCAGTAACACCTTTCGTTTGATACCCATATCGTACAAACATTTTATAGTCACCCCTGGCCCACCCTAATGGCGATTTCTCGAAAAGGCGTCCACCTATAGACCTAATGCCTACTCCCTCTTAAAATGCTCAGTAACACCTTTCGTTTGATACCCATATCGTTCAAACATTCTAGAGTCACACCTGGCCCACCCTAATGGCGATATCGCGAAAAGGCGTCCACCTATAGACCTAATTCCCACTCCCTCTTAAAATGTTCAGTAACACCTTTCGTTTGATACCAATATCGTACAAACATTCTAGAGTCACCCTTGGTCCACCTTTATGGCGATATCTCGAAAAGGCGTCCATCTATAGAACTAAGGATTACTCCCTTTTAAAATACTCATTACCACCTTTCATTTGATACCCATATCGTACAAACACATTTTAGAGTCACCCTGGCCCACCCTAATGGCGATATCTCGAAAAGGCGTCCACCTATAGACCTAATGCCCACTCCCTCTTAAAATGCTCAGTAACACCTTTCGTTTGATACCCATATCGTACAAACATTCTAGAGTCACCCCTGGCCCACCCTAATGGCGATATCTCGAAAGGGCGTCCACCTATAGACCTAATGCCCACTCCCTCTTAAAATGCTCAGTAACACCTTTCATTTGATACCCATATCGTACAAACACATTCTAGAGTCACCCTTGGCCCACCCTAATGGCGATATCTCGAAAAGGCGTCCACCTATAGACCTAATGCCCACTCCCTCTTAAAATGCTCAGTAACACCTTTCGTTTGATACCCATATCGTACAAACATTCTAGAGTCACCCCTGGCCCACCCTAATGGCGATATCTCGAAAGGGCGTCCACCTATAGACCTAGTGCCCACTCCCTCTTAAAATGCTCAGTAACACCTTTCGTTTGATGCCCATATCGTACAAACACATTCTAGAGTCACCCCTGGCCCACCCTAATAACGATATCTCGAAAAGGCGTCCACCTATAGACCTCATGCCCACTCCCTCTTAAAATGCTCAGTAACACTTTTCGTTTGATACCCATATCGTACAAACATTCTAGAGTCACCCCTGGCCCACCCTAATGGCGATATCTCGAAAAGATGTCCACCTATAGACCTAAAGCCCACTCCCTCTTAAAATGCTCAGTAACACCTTTCATTTGATTCCCATATCGTACAAACACATTCTAGAGACACCCCTGGTCCACCTTTATGGCGATATCTCGAAACGGCGTCCACCTATGGAACTAAGGATCACTCCTTTTCAAAATACTCATTAACAGCTTTCATTTGATACCCATATCGTAGAAACATATTCTAGAGTCACCCCTGGTCCACCTTTATGGCGATTTCTCGAAAAGCCGTTCACCTATAGAACTAAAGCCCATTTCCTTTTAAAATACTCATTACCACCTTTCATTTGATACCCATATCGTACAAACACATTCTAGAGTCAGCCCTGGTCCACCTTTATGGCGATATCCCTAAATGGCGTCCATCCATAGAGCTATGGCCTACTCTCTCTTAAAATACTCTTTAATACCTTTCATTTGATACACATGTCATACAACCACATTCCAGGGTTACCCCAGGTTCATTTTCCTTATTTTGTCTCCATAGCTCTAAACTGAGTATGTAATGTTCGGTTACACCCGAACTTAGCCTTCCTTACTTTTTACAAATATTATTAATCATAAATCAAAAATCATTAAACCTATCGTAACAAAATTCGGCAGAGAGGTTGCCTTTACTATAAGGAATGATTTGAAGAAAAATTAACGAAATCTTTTAAAGACCACGCCCACTTTCATATAAAATATGTTTAAAAGGATCGTGGACGAATAAAATAAGTTATATCTTTTTGGAAAAGAACTTTATATAATGGTATTTCATTTCCCAAGTAGATTTATAACAATCAATAGGAAAAACTTCAAATTTAAAAAATAGGCGTGGTAGCGCCCCTTTTATATCTAAGCCATTTTCTGTTTCGGGAGCCATAACTCGAAGAAAAATTAACATATCGTAACAAAATTGTGTACACGTATTTTCCTTATAGCAGAAAATATGTCTAGTAAAAATGGACGGGATCAGTTAAAGACTACGGCAGCTTAGATATAAAATAAGCTTAAAAGGGTCGTAGACTAGAATAATAAGCTATAACTTAGCAAAAAATAGTTTTGAATCAATGATATTTCACTTATCAAGTTTTATTATACGAGGAAATGGGGAGACATTTTTTTTAAACGGGCGGAGCCACGTGTTATGTAGAAAAGTTATTTATCTGAAATGAAATGTACAATTGAAGCTCACGCTGAGTATATAATGTTCGGTTACACCCGAACTTAGACACTTTTACTTGTTATACTCAACTGAGCAGAGCTCACAGAGTATATTAATTTTGTTCGCATAAATGTACCCCGTACCGGCATAAACTAATCTAGATAGATATAGACTTCTATATATCAAAATGATCCGGGCGAAAAAAGAAATCCATTTAGCCATGTCCGTCCGCCCGTCCGTCCGTCCGTCTGTCTCTCCATGAATACGATAACTTGAGTAAATTTTGAGGTATCTTGATGAAATTTGGTATGTGGGTTCCTGGGCACTCATCTCAGATCGCTATTTAAAATGAATGAAATCGGACTATAACCACGCCCACTTTTTCGATATCGAAAATTTCGAAAAACCGAAAAAGTGCGATAATTCGTTATCAAAGATGGATAGAGCGATGAAACTTGGTGGGTTGATTGACCTTATGACAGCAGATTAGAAAATTAGTAAAATTTTGGACATTGGGCGTGGCACCGGCCACTTTTTAAAGAAGGTTATTTAAATATTTTGCAAGCTGTAACTTGGCAGTCGTTAAAGATATAATGATGAAATTTAGCAGGAACGCTACTCCTATTACTATATGTTTGCCAAATAAAAATTAACAAAATCGGATGACGAACACGCCCACTATAAAAAAAAATGTTTAAAAGTCAAATTGTAATAAAAAATTTAATATCTTTAGAGTATATAAGTAAATTATGTCAACATTCAACTCCATAAATGATATGGTGCAACAAAATACAAAACTAAAAGAAAATTTCAAAACGGGCGTGGCTCCGCCCTTTTTCATTTAATTTGTCTAGAATACTTTTAATGCCATAAGTCGAACAAAAATTTACCAGTCATTTTGAAATTTGGTATTGGCATGGATTCCATGACGATAACTGTTTTCTATGAAACTGGGCGAAATCGGTTGAAGACACGCCCAGTTTTTATACATAGTCGACCGTCCTTCCCTTCCGCTCGGCCGTTAACACGATAACTTGACCAAAAATCGATATATCTTTACTAAACTTAGTCCACGCACTTATCTGAACTCACTTTATCTTGGTATAGAAATGGCCGAAATACTACTATGACCACGCCCACTTTTTCGATATCGAAAATTACGAAAAATTCCACAATTCCATACCAAATATGAATAAAGAGATGAAACATGGTAATTGGATTGGTTTATTGACGGAAAATATAATATATTTAACTTTAGAAAAAAACTTTGTAAAATGGGTGTGACACCTGCAATATTAAGTAGAAGAAAATAAAAAAGTTCTGCAGGGCGAAATCAAAAGCCTTTGGAATCAGGGCAGGAATACTGTTCGTGGTATTACATATATAAATAAATTAGCGGTACCCGACAAATGATGTTCTGGGTTACCCTGGTCCACCTTTATGGCGATATCTCGAAAAGGCGTCCACCTATAGAACTAAGGCCCACTCCCTTTTAAACAATCATTAACACCTTTCATTTGATACCCATGTCATACAAACACATTCCAGGGTTACCCTAGGTTCATTTTCCTACATGGTGATTTTACTTTATTTTGTCTCCAAAGCTCTCAGCTGAGTATGTAATATTCGGTTACACCCGAACTTAGCCTTCCTTACTTGTTTTTTAATTAATTTCATTTTTTTTTTGCAGTTCCCCTTTGTTAGTTTTAATTTTTTTGACATCATCATATTTGGTGGCCGGACAAGGTCGAAAGCCAGGTTCGTGTCGAACAGATATACAATATGTGCAAAACGTGGAGAGAGAAGCGGTGAGTGTGAAGTTTTATATACTTAAATAAATTAAGTGTCAGCTCTATGTATATAGCTAGGCCAATTTTATAGTACTATGCATAGACTTTAAAACCATTTTAAAAGCTTATCGTCGCTGCGCTAACGAAAACAGTTATGTGTTTTTCTTAAAATTTTTTTTATTGCATATTTTATTATCACTATATAGAGCCCACATTTCTGCATATGCAGTTTTCTTATATATCTTTTGGTTTAGAAGTGAATGAAAACAACTATGTGCTCACAGTACTGAAAAACGGTTATGTACTTACTCACTAGCTTATAATTTTTTTGAATCGCTCGCGAAAGTGCTTTGATTTCAATGTAAGAAATAATTACAAACCATCTCGCTTCCCAAGGCAGCAGGTTCTATGAACCGGAGCGACTCGGGATTTTTCCCGACCAATTCAGTGTAACCCCATTTAATTTGTTGCGTCCCTCCCACAAATTGTCATCCTCCCAGCAGATCCTTGCAGCGTGACTGCGCAATATTCTCCTGCTCCGGGAGGGTATCGAACACAATCCAGGACCTGTACTGACCCCGGTGCAGAGAAATGGTTTTGCCGCGTTTGCCGGAAAATAATCTTTTTAGGACGGGCACACTCTTGTCAATGTGTCACGTGCAAGAGATGGTTGCATCGGACAGGATGTTCTGGGCTAGAGCCCAAAACCCGAAGCCCTCATAACTTTTATAAATTTGGCTCCTTGCTGATTACGCCCAAGGGAGTCCCGTAGTCTGCGTGTACTTCCTTCTAGCTGCCCCGCTTCTCAGCAAGCCATAACAAGTAACCACTGCTGCTCCGGCCCCATGGCGCCACCAGCTCATACGATCGCTCCTCCCCCGATGGGTAAGGGGGTAATATACCCGCGGTAGGTATGCCTGTCGTAAGATGCGACTAAAATACCAGGTTCAAGGGGTGTGTAGCGTAACCCTTCAGGTTCCCATCGCAATATATAGCTTCTCCAAACCCAATTGTTAACCTCACCTATCCGCGGCGAATCCTGTTTCACTAACAGGCGAGGCTCTGGCGACCCCAAGCTCCTCATGGAACTTGGGGGTGGGGAGGGAGGTGATGGCCTGAAGGTTTAATGTGGCCACATAAATCGTTCCCGAGATGGTCGGGATAGCACCTTAATGGTGTTGTGTTACCGGAGCGTACCGGATCTATATCCGGTAAAGGACCATCACATCGACAACCCTCCCCAAAGCCTTCGGGGAGCAACCTTATCGCTACAACAACAACATAACCGTATTTTTAACCATTTCAGGCATATGCGACACAGGTGTCCCAAAAATATTTCCTTGTACAGCAAGTAGGCCGTCAATATTTTACTAGTTTTTTCGTTATGAGTTACGGACCATCACATCGATAACACTCCCCAAAGCCTTCGGGGAGCAACCCTATCGCTACAACAACAACAACATCGCTCCTCCTCATAACTACAATCTCCGTAGTAGAGTCGGTAGCAATGCCGAGCATCAGCCCCCGCCCCCGTCTTCTTCTCCCCCTCTTTCCGGCACTAGCACTCGAGTAGGTCAGAGAAACAAATTCTTAGGTCTCTACCACCTTTTGCAACGTTTGCCAGCACAGAATATATATGGTTGCAACATGTGTCCAATGCAGCTCCTGCCTTGGACGATGCCACTTTCTTAGATGTTCTGGTCTCAGCGACGGCAATGCCCCGACGGGTTTTATCGCGCCATACTGCTAGGCCGCAAACCCAACTACATCGGTTACCCAAATGCTTACCCAGGGAAGTCTAGTCCCAAGGCCCCAACAGCAATTGCGCCCTGGCCTCCCTCAACTCAGACGTACCCCCAGAGTAACCGCGTTAACCCCGTTGCGCTTCAAAAATCTGCAGTTAAACTGTTGTGGCTTAACTGGGAAGATCACGGAGATATGTAGTTGATTTCATGAAGCGGCATAACATGCGCATTGCAGCGATCCAAGAGACCAAATATACAGCAATATCTGCTGAGGACCTGCTCTGGACATAACGTCCACAGAAGAGATCGCGAGAGCGGAAATGCAGGCGGTCTCGCGTTTATCACCCACCACATCTATTTAATCCCGACATCGGCATTACGTTACCGACTGTCTTACACCCTAAAATCTTGGATGTGACGTTCGATCAGGATCTACATTTTGGATTGTACCGAAAATCCAGAGCCGTAAAAAATCGCCAAACCTCTTTCCGGCAGCACTTGGGGTAAAGACAAAGAAACGCTCATTACTACTTACAAAGAAATTGGACGGCCGGTTGCATGCTTCGCGTCCCGATATGGTCGCCAAGCCTAAAGGTTACTCACTGGAAGAAAATACAGGCCTGCCAAAATACTGCTCTCAGAACCGCTACGGCCTGTTTTCTTACGTCCCCAGAACACCACGTACACAATGAGGCGATAGTACTCCCAAACAGTTCTGTTTCTGTTGAAAAACATACCCAGAAACCTGGGCAGCCCAACAGACATCTGATTGATGAAGCTGCACCTCCCATGGGCTTAAGGGGTAATCTCCGTAATCATAATGAGGAATAACGGCAAAAATTGCATGCATTTCCCTACCGCCGAAAGCAAATTTGAATCATGTTTGAAAGCAGCTATGTGCTATAAAACGGCGAAAATATTTATCACGTCATAATGGGTTAAAAATAATGATTTTTTCCTTCACACATCAATAACGTACTTTCCATAAAATATTTCAAAATACGACATTTGCAAAATATTGCAAATGGACACCAGAAATAAGTTTTTTTGATCTCCTGAAAAGTTACTGAAAAACACATAACTGTTTTTGTGAGCGCAGCGACGTTATGCTTTAATTATTTACAGTTCGAAGGAATCTGGTATATGCACCGTGGAATGACCCTTGACGATGCTAGGGCTTTCCGCTGCCGAAGAATGAATTTCACGTATTTTTATACAAGGCCACATGAAACGGCGTATAGAGCAGAAGAATTCAAAATACGTACTGAAGGGTAAGTTTTTTTAATTGCAGGCAAAGCTTTTGGTTTTAGTTGAAATTGAATTGTTGTCTTTTATGTTGTTGATTTTTCGATAGGGTGCAAAAGTGAAGACTTGTGTCAAAAGAAACTTTTCTCAAATACCAAGTGCATAGGTAAAATATTAGTTTCCCTTTTCGTTCTCAAAAAATAGCACTGAAGATGGCACAACACCGAACCCGGTTCGTTTTCAAATCAAATTTGACAAGGAATGATGGAAAATTGTTCCAATATACAGCAATTACTTGAATTGGAACCATTTCCCGCCATTCCTCGTCAAGTTTGGTACGGAGACAAACCGGTTTCGGCGTTGCGCCATCTTTAGTGCAATTTATCGAGAACGAAACAAGAAAAACAATTTGACTATAAAATTTGATTTTGAAAAAAATTTCTTTCAACCCAAATAACTACACTTTTCTTTATATTGCAAAGAATTTCGGGGAAATTCCGCTTATTTCAAACTTTCTGCTATCGTTCGAATCGCTAAACTGTCGAAAAATTCACTGCAATTTTCAGTATTTCAAACTGGTCTTTCTTTAGATTTTGGGAGTAGTACAATTATACTTCAATATCAAGTACTTAACAAAAGCGTGTTTAACTCAAACTGATTACTCGTTCGTCAGCTCGCGCTGCTTTTATTCTATCTATTGTCTCTTCCGCATATTTCTCCAAAGGTCTAGACGTTTCACCTTCTGCAACTGTTGTATCTCCTGCTTGGTTACCAGCTATATATGTACATGTATATTTGTAGTTAATGCTTTTCTACTGGTCATATGCGTGTGTATGTATGAGTAACTACTTCGGCGATGACTACATCTGTGTGTGTGGAATATCTCTTCGTCGCCTTTATGTACGCGTGTAAATGGATTAAATTGATGTGTTCGTGTACACAAGAGAGGCAGCTTGCTTTATTGTTGTTGTGCCTTTATTTACTAACAGTCTAGTTATGCTAACATTCGCCACACTGCCCTCCACCTAAGTCGGCTCGTCCCGATCTAAACACTGCCAGCCTGTCCAAATGAACCACTTTCATTTTCTTTCGTTGTTAGCCAATGGTTTGTATGATGCAAACTACATCGTTGATTCGTTTTACAACTTTTTATGGGCCTTCCCACTTACACTGTAATTTCGGAGACAAACCATTTTTTCGTTGTGGGTTGTATAACAGCACCAAATCTCCTTCCCGAAAGCCTTCTGAATGAATTGCTTTATCATATCTGGCTTTCATCTTGTCACTCATAATCTTGGTTCGTTCTCTTATAAGATCGTGTATTTCCTTCATCTCTTCCTCCAAGACGCCAGTGGATTTCTTGGTATTTCTCTCCGAATCGGCATTTATCCCAAACATCAAATCAGCTGACAGTGGAAGGTCATTGCCAAAAATTACCTTTGCGGGAGTTTGGCCCGTTGTTTTATGCACTGCCGATAGGTAAGACATCAAGAATAATGATATGTATGTATCCCACTCTTAATGGAACTTGTCCTCTACTTTCCTCAAGCGCTCCTCCAAGGTTCTTTTATATCGTTCCACCATACCAACGGACTGAGGATGCAATACAACTGTATCCGTGTTTTTCGAATGCCCAATGTCTTACACATTTCTTGGAACACAGCTGCTTCAAAATTCCTGCCTCGGTCACAATATAACTCCATTGGTACACCTCCATCCCAATTGTTTGCAAACACTTCTGATACTGTTTCAGCTTCTTGATTTGGGATTGAGTATACCTCTGGCCATTTGCTAAAGTAATCCATAACCACCAGTACATATTTGTTTCCGCGATTGTTAGTAGGAAATGGAACTGTGATATCCATAGCGATCCTTTCAAATGGTGCACCTGAGTTATATTGCTTCATCTGGCCACGACTTGGGGATTCGGGCCCCTTCGCTCTGCTGCAAACCTCGCAGTTGGCAATCCACTCCATGACCGACTGACGGCAAAGAACCCAATAGAATCTCTGCCTAATTTTCTCAAGCGTCTTCGTGATCCCCAGATGGCCTCCACTTGGACCATTATGTAGCTCGTTGAGAACGTCAGGAATCCTTTTCCTGGGAACAACTACTAGTTTCTTCTTACATTGACCATCCTGTATCCAAACTGTTCCAATATGACTTCGCAATAGGACTCTCTGCTGACATATCTTTATTTGGTTTTCATTTCTTTCGAGCCCTCGCATAACCTGTGACAGATCTGTATCTTCTTGCTGACACTTCCTTAGTTGTTCCATGGCCCATTCATCCGAACACATTATAGTCATAAGCCGGACATCTATGATGTTTTCCTTAGCCTCAGCTTTCGAACAGTGTTTGCATTCCAAATTACATGGTCTTCGTGACATTGCATCGGCATTCCCATGGGTACTACCTTTCCGATGCTCAATGTAAAAGTCATAGCTTTGTAGTCGCCCGATCCACCTTGCCAATTGACCTTGTGAATTACGGAACTGCAGGAGCCATTTCAACGACATCTGTCCTGATGCGGAATCGCTGCCCGTAGAGGTACTTGTGAAAATGTTTAATGCACTCTACCAATGCCAGCAACTCTCTACGCGTAACACAATTGTTCTTCTCTGGTTTTCCAGTTCGTCGGTTGAAATCTCCTGTCCGTCGACTAGTTGTGATAAAACGCCTGCTATTGCATATTCACTGGCATCTGTATCTAGAATAAATGTTGCTCCTGCAATCGGATATGCCAACATTGGGGCAGTGCACAAACGCTCTTTCAATGTTTGGAGAGCCACATCTTGCTCCTTCTTCCATTCAGAAACTTTATTTTTTCTTGTAAGCTCATGGAGGCTATGGGCTACGCTGGCAAATTTTGGTACAAATTGGCGGTAATATGTGCACAGCGAAAGGAAACTTCTCAATTCATGCAGGTTCTGTTGTCTTGGCCAATCCTTTACAGCCTCTATCTTTTCATTCGCAGTGTAGATGCCCTCTGTCGTTACCACGTGACCCAAATAACTTACTTCCTTTTTAAACAGCGAACACTTTTTGGCACTTAGTTTCGGACCAGCGCCAGGTATTGTCTGGAAAGCTTCCTCTAAGTTCTTAATATGTTCTTTAAAGTTCTTTCCCAATTCGATATTATCGTCTAAGTACACTAAACATGTTTTCCAATGGAGTCCTTTCAGTACCTGTGTAAAATATATTAAATTATTTATTTGAGTGGAGGCACCACACATACCCCAAAATATTTAAACAAGATTATTTAAGGAGGTGGCACCCTTGAGTGCCGAATACCGAATCTTCTTTATTAATAAAAACTTCAGCGTATTTATACATAATTCTTATGCGCTACTTAGTTACTAGATAAACATAAACATACCCAGTAGCAAAAGGTAATATATAGGAAATGAGTTAGTAATAGCCAAGGTGGGGGTCCACTGCTGAATTCATCGCTGAATTTTAACACAGCGATGTCCTACGAAATTCATACCTGAACAACTCGCTTACGCGTGGATATTAACCAGTCAATTATATGAATTACCAATTCACATACTTGGGGAAATGAATTGATCAGCTCTTCACATTACCGACATACATACTTTGATTTAAATACTTCTGTTCAAAATAACAACAACGATTTTAAAACGAAATTTGTTTCTTCTCTCACCCCGTAACCTATTACCAACTCGCTTACCTTTTTCAGTTCTGAATTATTTTGCTACTGGGTATTTACTCTTAATTCTTACATTCTTACTAAGTCTAACAAAATAACAAAAGTCATGTAGCCAAGCGTATGCATACACATTCGTACACACATTCATAAGTTGCTTCAATGTACTTGCTGAAAACGTGTGAAAATGTTGGAGTAGAGGAATACGCGGTGTCAGCAAATTCTTAGTTACAGACTAAACAACTTAGACACCGCGTGTGTTATGTGTGTAGATATGTATGCAGAAACTTTGGATACATTACACCTGATCCATAAATCTTTAAAAAGTAGCTGGTGCATTACATAGTCCAAAGGACTGTAAATTTCCAAAGACCAGCACCGACACTCAAGGCTGTTTTCTCCTTGTCTTCCTCCTTCACTTCCACTTGCCAGTAGCCGCTTTTAAAGTCCAGTGTGGAAAACCGTTTCGTACCAGAGAGCAAGTCCAGAGTGTCGTCAATTCTTGGCAAGGGGTAGCTATACTTTTTCGTGACGTCATTCAACTTCCGGTAGTCCACGCAAAACCCCACCACCGGTGAGCTCAATGGACTAGCTGTCGCTTATTTCTTGTATGATTTGACTCACAACTTTCCCCTTCGCCAGTGAAATACTACGAGGAGCTTGATGGATCGGCCTCGCATCTCCAGTGCCAATTTGATGTTTCACAACCTTGGTGCGGCCTGGATTGGAGCCATCTTGGCCAAATATATTTGCGTACTTTAGGAGCAGTTGATTTGCCTTATTCTGATAGTCTTCCTCTATACCCTCCGTCCATGCCGTGATGTCATTTGAAAGATCAATGTTGCTTGTTGAAACGTTTTGCTGGATCTACTCACAGTTAATAATTACATCAGCCTCTTGGCATCTTCCCAATATAGTATCAGTTTGAATGGTGACTTGAACTCATTGAGTACTCGTACCGGAATACGTCCATCTTGTTTAGTTGTACCCAGGGTTTTTCCTACAAGTATTTTCGTTGTTGATTTGTTTGCTGCCTCGACAGCCCACAATTTGTTTGTTCCACAATCTCCATCAATCTTTGCCCAGCTGACCGCCTCCGATTTTGGTGGTATTTGCTGATTCTCCTCCACCAGTACTTGTTTACTGCTGTAGCCTTTTTCGTAGCCAAAATTAAGTAGCACGTCCATGTTCTTATATCGCATCTTCTTGCTTTGCATGTCGATCTTGATGCCTTGGTCGATTAAGAAGTCCACTCCAATTATGATGAGGTATTTTTGATTGTTTTAAATAATTGTATTAATTCATCCTCTTTCCAACAATCACAATATATATTAATATACACTTCTTAAAAATGTGTAGAAGCCAATTTTCTAATACCCGCCAATCAGGTACATCTACTATATATTTGTGAAAGTATGTCTGTATGTATGTTTGGACTTGCAGCCTAAACCGCAGAATGGAATCGAACGAAATTTTGCCATGACATACCCTGAGTGCGTCAATCTATGGTAGGCTATATAAAAATAGTTTTCGACAAGGGGGCGTGACACCTCCCATACAACTGGAATTTTTCGTAGTCAATATATTAAGGCTAGACGACTGAAATTAAGTGAGTAGTTATATGAGACCAATCCCTACCCCTCCAGAAAAGCTGGGTATAACGAAAAATAAAAATGTGTAGAAGCCAATTTTCTAATACCCGCCAATCAGGTACATTACAAATAAAAATTGAAATGACGTCTCTTATTCTATCTATCCTCTCTGACGATATCTTTGTCATTGTTGAAACTTGGCTGACTCCAGATTTTTTTGATGGCTAATTCTTCGATCCCAATTTGTTAGTCGTTTTCCGTAAAGACAGGGATGCAGGAAAAACTGGGCGTTTGCGAGGTGGAGGTGTACTTATTGCAGTTCAACGCAAGTATAATACTTCCCTAATTCAGCTGGATAATAACGATTCGCTACTTGACCAGCTCTATGTTAATGTTAGTGGCTCTACGTACTCCGGCTCTCTATTCGTGATGGCATCTTATATTCCGCCGAATAGTTCTGAAGATCTTTATAAAGCTCATGCTGACAATATTTCGTCTGTAGTTCTTAATAAGCCTTTGAGATTTATTTTTTAGATAACATGCTAAGCTTAAATTTACTACAAATCAATAACTTCACTAAAAAAGACAGAATATTAGATCTTATACTGATAATATTAATTTTAACATATCCGAATGCCATGCACCATTTGCTCCGTCGGATATGCATCATACTACTATTGTTCTTAAACTTGAGTTTTATGAGTTTTGTTTACCCTCTATAAATGATGATATCGCTTTTAATTTTGCACGGTGCGATATGTCTATCCTTAACCATGTTTTCTCGGAAATTAACTCGGCCGATCTTTTTTCCACCTCAGATATTAGCATTTCCTATGAAATATTTATATCATAGCTCTTTGACCTATGTTTAGGGCATGTTTCAGTCTTTAACAAAGGGTTTAAAAAAATTGAGGAATTTGCGAAACAAATACTACAAAAAGTTTAGTCAGACCAAGAGTCTCTCCTTTTACGAGAAGTATCAGCAGTATCTAAAGGAGTTTAACTGTCTGGATAAGTTTCTTTACAAAAACTATATTCTTAGCTTTCAGATAAACATTAAGTCCAATCCTAAAACATTTTGGAATTTTATTAAATCTAAAAGGACCTGCTCCTCGGTTCCTGCTTTTGTCTTTTACCAAGATAATGTAGCTAAAAATCCTAGTGCGGTATTGAACCTGTTTGCGGACTTTTTCAGTGCTAATTTTGCATCCTATGATGATGCCCCTTCTTTCTGATTTAAATTCTTCTCTGGATTTCGGTTCAATGTCAATTTCATGTGACGATATCTCAAGTGTTATTACTAAATTAAAGCAATCGGTCAAGACATATTCTGATGGTATCTCAAGTGCCTTGATTAAAGGTTGTCCGGCCTTAGTTTTGCCTCTTGAGATCCTGTTGACATATTAACTTTAGTGCGGGGAGTTTGTTGATGCTTGGAAACTTGCATCAAAAACTCCTATCTACAAATCTGGAAATAAGAGTGATGTCTGTAACTACAGAGCTATATCAAAGCTCACTACTGTTTCGTGTTGTAAAAGACAAGTTATACTTTTCAGTGAAGAGCCTAATTTGTGCCAAGTGGCATGGTTTTGTTGCGGGACGTTCGACGGTCACCAATCTAGTGGAGTTTAGTGAGTATTGTATATCTGCTTTTGCATCTGGATGCCAGGTAGATTGTGCTTATTCTGACTTCCCCAAAGCTTTAGATAAGGTATCACTTATTCATAAACTTTCCTGTCTTGGTTTTCACTCAATTTTTCTGTAGTGGCTAAAATCATATTTAATTAACAGATGGTGTATTGACTGTACTGATGGTGTATCATTCGATCCTTACGTTTCGACTTCCGGCGTTCCGCAAGTCAGTATTCTTGGACCCTTGGTCTTTGTCCTGTTCGTCAAGGACATCAGCGCTTGCTTTTCGTATGCTAAGTTTCTCTTGTATGGTGATGATCTTAAAATTTTCTCCTATATAAAGTCTTCGCGTGATATTTTCGAACTTCAGTATGAAATTAATAGTCTCCATTCCTGGTGCGTTAGATCGCACCTCTCTTTAAATATTAGTAAATGCTTTCACGTAACCTACTCTAAATTGAGCTTTAAGTTTAATAGTTCATATACCATTGATAACAATCCAGTGCAGACTGTTGATAAAATCAAGGACCATGGTGTGGTTTATAATACCAAACTTTCTTTCAACAGCCATGTAAACTTTATCATAGCCAAATCGTATGCAATGCTTGGTTTTATTCGGCGTAATAGTTCCGAGTTCTTTGACCCGTATACACTTAAATTGCTCTACAATTCATTTGTACGATCTCATCTCGAGTATGCCACTATCCTTTGGCGACCGTTCCAACAGTTTGCAATTAACAGGATTGAGCGAGTTCAAAAAGTTTTCTTAAATACTGTCTGCGGTCGCTTAGATATACTAGCCCGCTTCCCGCATATAATGCACGTTTACTTCTTTTAAATCTTAAACCTTTAGAAGCGAGAAGGTCTATTCTTTCTTTGACCTTTTATATTGCATCATCCATGGGGATACAGATTGTGCTGCTCTTCTTAAGAAAATTTATTTTAATGTTCCCAGAAGAGAACTTAGAAGCTTTTACCCTTTTTATGGCATTAATAGTAAATGAATTATGCGTGAAATTCCCCAATTAATTACCCGCGCTGTGAGTGAAATTAATAAGATCGCATATTTTATCGAGCTTGATTTCTCTTTGTCGAAGAATGTTTTTATTAATTTATTGAAGTGTGTTTTTTTAGTTATCAATACTTTTATATTAGTCTGTAAGTGCTAGTTTTTCATTGACTTGTTAAATTTTGTATTTCTTATTTGTAGTCTGTTTTTTAATTGTATGAAAATTGTTAGTAGCCTGTAAGAATTTTGTTAATAGTATGCTGTATAATTTTTGAATTGGTAGTCTGTAAGAACTTGTGTTGGTTTACTTAATAAACAAATAAATCAATTCCACTTCTGACACCAATTGTATCGAATTTCGGTGAAATTCTGCTTATTCCAAACCTTCTGCTAACGTTCGAATGGGTAAACTGTTGAATAGTTCACTCCAATTTTGAGTATTGCAAACTGGTCTTTATTAAGATTACTTTGGGTGTAGTATAATGGTACTTCAATATGACTTACTTAACAAAAGCGTGTTTAAATCAAACTGAGTAAACATTCCTCAGCTTGCGCTGCCTCTATACTCTCTGTTGTCTCGTCCGCATATTTCTCCAAAGGTCTTGACGTTTCACCTTCTAGAAATGTTGGATCTCCTGGTTAGTTACCACCTATATAGACGTATATTTGTAGTTAATGCCTTTCTACTGGCCATATGCGTGTGTATGTGTGAGCAACTACTTCGGCGATGACTACATCTGTGTGTGTGAGATATCTCTTCGTCGCCTTTTATGTACGTGTGTAAATGGGTTAAATTGATGTGTTCGGGTGCACAAGAGAGGTAGCTTGCTTTACTGTTGTTGAGCCTTTATTTACTAACAGCTTAGTGATGCTAAAAATCGCCACAATATTATGATGTTATTATGATATAGATATGGCCCGAATTCGATCGAATTATTTTCATTGCGTAGCAGAGAGGGATGAGAGCTGGGTTCAGTATGCTCTACACTGCAACTTTAAAACCAATTGCTGCCAAGTGTTTGCCTGCATAGATGACCTAGACATGCTGGTTAGGGGTAAATTTCGTGTAAAACAAAAAATTGAGCCAAACAAACATTGGACTGAAGAACTGGTCTACCTAAATAATTGCTCTCAACAAGGCTCAAGCAGCCCTGGTGATTAGGTTTCCGATAATATTCATTAGAGATCTGACGAATACTCAAAACCTCTTCGTGTTGAGGCTGTATTGAGGACGATGATATTAAATCATGTTGTCGATACATTCTTTAAGGGTTCGCCGCTAGGTTATGGTATTTTGTTCTAAGTTAGTCAGGTCTCCGGAGGATATATCGATGATCTAATTTAGGGGTATTTGAAAACACATCCTCGCCACGAATGAGTTCTACAAGTGGAAAGTGGGGGGCAGGCAAGGGGAGCATTTGCACCGGGCGCTACACACAGGGGCGCCAAATGGTTCGCAAAGCAGAACTTCCTGGATAATTTGTATTTTTATTATAAATGATTTCTGGAAAGTATTGATTTCTGGAAAAAATTTTCTATACTAAAAAATGCATGCATATATCCGGAACACTTACGACAGGTTCTGGAATAATTGAAAGCATATATGTTTTTTCTCACGTTCAACGTTACGATGTCAAACGTGAATCTGATACACGATGCAGCGCCAGAATACAAGCGCTTAGCGTTATCCTCGATGGGCTAGAGAATGTAGTACAACCCATAGAACAATTTGCAGATTAGCACATAACAAGTGACACCAGAAGCGAAGCTACAATCCTTTCCAAAATATACTAAATTTCAGTTTAATAATCCCCCTAACAATCCCGAAATGACCCTGACGGGATCCCGGACGGATCCCGAAAACCATCCAGAAATGATGCCGAAAGGGTCCCCAAATGATCCGAAATAGTCCCGAAATGACTCCGACGGTATCCCGAAAACTATCCAGAAATGATGCCGGAAAGTACATTAAATAATCCCCTAATAGTCCCGAAATGACCCTGAAGGGATCCCGGACGGATCCCGAAAACCATCCAGAAATGATACCGAAAGGGTCCCCTAATGATCCCGTATTAGTCGCGAAAAAGTTCCGAAATGACCCCGACGAAATCCCGGTCGAATTTCGAAAACTATCCAGACATGATGGCGGAAGGGACCAAAACTGATCCCGAAAAGGTCCTAAAAAGACTCCGACGGCATCCCGGACGGATCCCGAAAACTATCCAGAAATGATGCCGGAAAGGTCCTGAAATGTTCCTCTAATAATCCCGAAATGACCCTAACGGGATCCCCGACGGATCCCGGAAACTATTCAGAAATGATGCCGGAAAGGTTTCCAAATGATCCCCAAATAGTCCCTAAATGACCCTGACGGGATCCCGGAAACCATCTAGAAATGATGGAGAAAGGGTCCCCCAAATGATCCCGTATTAGTCGCGAAAAAGTCCCAAAATGACCCCGACGGGATCCCGAAAACCATCTAGAAATGGTGCCGGAAGGTACCCCAAATGATCCCGAAAAAGTCCTGAAATTACCCCGACGGTATCCCGGACGGATCCCGAAAACCATCCAGAAATGGTACCGAAAGGGTCCCCTAATGATCCCGTATTAGTCGAGAAAAATTCCCGAAATGACCCCGACGGGATCCCGCTCGAATCCCGAAAACCACCCAGAAATTATGCCGGAAGGGACCCCAAATGATCCCGAAATGATCCCGACGGGATCCCGGACGGATACCGTAAACCATCCAGAAATGATCCCGGTAGGTATCCCAAATGATCCTGAAAAGTCCCGAAATGGCTCCGTCCAGATCTCAACTATCAGAAATGATGCCAGAAAGGTCCGCAAATGATCCCCTAATAGTCCCGAAATGACCCTGATGGGACTCCGGACGGATCCCGAAAACCATCCAGAAATAATGCCGGTAGGTATGTTCCCGAAATAGTCCCGAAATGACCCCGTCGCGATCCCAGTCGGATCCCGAAAACTATCCAGAAATGATGCCGGAAGGGACCCTAAATGATTCCGAAAAAGTCCCGAAATGACCCCGACGGGATCCCGGACGGATCCCGAAAACCATCCAGAAATGATGCCGCAAGGGACCAAAAATGAACCCGAAAAAGTCCCGTAATTATCCCGGAAACCATCAAGAATTTATCTCTCAAAGATACGCAAACGATCCCGAAAATACCCCGACGGGATGCCGGACGGATCCCGAAACCCATATAGAAATGATGCCGGAAGAGTCCCAGGGCAGGACGGATCCCGAGAACTATACAAAATGATCCCGAAATAGTCCAGAAAACCATCCAGAAATGATCCCCTAACGGGATTACAAATAAGGTGAAGCTAATTATAAAACCATGTTAAAAGGCAGCAGGCGCGTTGGAGCGATTGAAAAGTTACAAAGAAACATACAGGTAAAGCGGAGGGGGGGGGGGGGCGAAGGGTGTCACTGATCATTTTGTAAGCCCTCGACGTATTTGACCCATTGAGTGTGTAATATTGGTAAAAGCCAGTATACGTAAAGTTATAATGTGTAAAAATTATTAAAAAGTAATAGTTGAAGTGGTCGTGGGACCCCCACCCCCCTTTCCATGTTCGAAAAAAATTTCACTAGTAGACTATTGTCTGTGTCCCAAATTTCATCAAAATATAATAATTTAATTATAACTGTTCCTAGGGGGCGAAGACCTCCCCCATTTGAAAAAATATATAGCTTATAGATCCTTCTAGACTATTGGCTATATGTGTGCAAAATTTCATCCAAATCCGGCCAGCCGTTCTTGCGTGATTGAGGCACAAAGACAAACGTCTGGACATCAAAACATCCAAACTTTGCCATTTATAATATATATTAGACTAGCCTTTACCCGCGGCCCCGTCCGCAAGCAGAAAATGAAATATATGGGCTATTCACGTTAGCCTGCTTATCAAGTGATCTGTTTAAAATTTTTTTCTGTCTAATGCATTTTATTTTTATGATTGAGTAAAAAAAAGATCTAAATGAGCTGATAACCTGATCACCAAATGATCCCGAAGTTATCCAAAAAAAGTCGCGAAATTACCCCGACGATATAGCGAATGGATCCCGAAAACCATCCAGAAATGCCCCGGAAGGGTCTCCAAAAGTTCCGGAAATAGTTCCAAAAAAACCCGAAATAACAACGACATGATTCTAGACTTATTCAGAGAACCACACAGAAATGATCTCTGAAGGGTACCAAAATTATCACGAAATAGTCCCGGAAAAGTTCCGAAATGACCCTGACGGGCTCACGGACGGATCTCAAAAACCATCCAGAAAATATCCAGGAAGGGTTCCTAAATTATCCTGACATAGTCCAGAAAAAGTTCCGAAATGACCCCGAGGGGATCCACGACGGTTCGCGAAAACCATACAGAAATGATTCTGGAAGGGTTCCAAAATTATCCCGAAATAGTCTGGAAATTACCACGATGGGATCCCGCACGGATCCAGAAATGATCCCGGAAGGGTCTCAAAACTATCCCGGAAAAGTAACAAAATAATCTCGAAATTACTCCTATGGCATCACGGATGGATCCAGAAATGGCCCCTAAAGGGTCCCCAAATGATCCCGAATTTACCCCGATGGCTTCCCGTACAGATCCAGAAAACTATCCAGAAATGATGCCGTAAAGGTCCTCAAATGATTCCCCTAATAGTCCCAAAATGACCCTGACGGGATCCCGGACGGATCCCAAAAATCATCCAGAAATGATGCCGGAAGGGTCCCGAAATGATCCCTTATCAGTCGAGAAAAAGTCCCAAAAAGACGACGACGGGATCCCGGACGGATCCCGAAAACCATCTAGAAATGATGCCGGAAGGTACCCCAAATGATCCCGAAATAGTCCCGAAATGACCTCGACGGGATCCCAATCGGATCCCGAAAACCATCCAGAAACGATACCGAAAGGGTCCCCTAATGATACCGTATTAGTCTAGAAAAAGTGCCGAAATGACCCCGACAGAATCCCGAAAACCATTCAGAAATTATGCCGGAAGGGACCCCAATTGATCCCGAAAAGGTCCTGAAATGACACCGACGGGATCCCGAAAGGGTCCCCTAATGATACCGTATTAATCCCGAAAAAGTCCCGAAATGACCCCGACGGGATCCCGGATGGATCCCGAAAACCATCTACAAATGATGCCTGAAGGAACCTCAAATGATCCCAAAAAAGTCCCGAAATGACCCCGATGGGATCCAGGACGGATACCGAAAACCATCCAGAAATGATGCGGGTAGGTACTAGAGATATACGCCGCCGATAAACGCCGCCGCCGCCGCCGATTTAGGACGTTTTTCACACGCCGCCGCCGAATGTCAAAAATATCGGCGCGGCGGCGGCGGCAGTTTAAGACTGTTTAGGCCATTTATTATTAATGCCGAAAATTGGTCGGATATGGTCGAAACTGGTATCAACGGATGCGCATCGCTGCCAGTTATAAGAAACTAATTGCCAAATTTAAATCTTTCTAACTTTTCAAAAGTTATTTAAAAAAACAGGCACTTTCAATGCTAGCTTAACACGGACTTATTAAAACAAAACACTAAAAGAAGAGTTACATTATAAATTTGTATGCTCATTTTGGACATTTTTTTCAAAAAATTAATAATGAACAATCAATTCAAATAAAGTTACCCAAGGCGGATTTGTTTTCGAATTGTCCTCAAGTTGTTACCCAAAAAGGTGGTGATTTTTTTTTTAATTTTATATTGCGATTGGCTGAAAGAATAAGCGAAATCAGTGATGCCAAATCCTTTACTAGGTTCTAGGGGCATAAACACTCGTTTGAAATGATACTTACCTCATACTTAAGTTGGGGATTTATGTACGTATGAGAAGGGTTGAAAAATCACTTGGGTTTACATTCAAATATCTGTTGTTCATTTGCGAAACTATAAAATAGCGTCTGAAATGTTAATTTTGGTTTTCACACTTCATCCTTCAACACCCAAACCTCCCGCTGTTTTGACAAAGTTGGCGGCCCTATCCAAAACTAGTCCCTAGACCCAAGTTTAAATATCACCTACACGTTACGGCTCCTTTTACACATGTGAATACATAGGCACATATACTATTTACCTGGTGAGGCTTTGTCCTTCGCACGAACACTCAAAGTGGTGAAGCAAAAGCTTTCCCAAGACAGTCGAACTAATGACCGTGTGTGCTACTACCCTAACGTAGTGGACAGTGGAACTAGTCTGAAAACTGAAGCTACGCGGTCATCCATAAGGGGCTCTTATATCATAAGGCCGGAAAACAGCAGTTAACATCTTTCAAGTTAAAATCGGTCGACTTTCAAAAAAAAAATATCGTTTTGATTTAACGAAGACTATTGAAATCAATGTTGTGAACACAGACCTCTGCAAACTTTGGTCTAAATTTTAAAAATTTTATCCGGGGTCCTTGTAAAATTTTAATTATGTAGATGCGCCGAGGATTATACGATTTTCACACATTACGCAATAACATACACTTAGACTGCTTATGATTTCGAGGGCGGCATCCTTGGCCGAATAGTCACTCCCTAACGTTTCAAGGTGTTTCTCTGGTGTAGCTCGGCAGCATAACGCGACAAAAGCATCCGTTGGAAAGTCTTCGGAGCTACAACTAGAGCTTCTAGGAAAGTGACGTCGACGAAGGTATGAGTTCAAAGTCGCAGTCCTATAGGTTCTGTGCTGGCATATGGTGTGAGGGTTGGTAGGCGTGGTAGCGACTGGTGTGCGGGATTGCTACTGTTCGCCCATCGGGAATTGTAACTCTTAAAAATTATAAATAATATTAATAGACCATTAATAGCAACCGTAAGTCGCCTTTGTGCGTGACCGCCAAGGAGCCACCAATGGTTTAGAGAAATTGTATTCGCGACGATTATTGGGAGTTAACACTAGGTGAAACTACCCTTTGCACGAGATACATATACAGACAAAAATGTGCATATTTCATGTATATATATTTCTTTTCTGCAGACGCAGCAGTACCAATTCCAAAGACCGGGGATAGGCTCGAAGCCTCTCCGGAGTAGGTGAACGAGGGACAATCCCTCCGCAAGGAGCTGCGCCTGAACATTTTTGAACGGTCTTGAGGCAAAAACCACGGATCTTTCGAAATGGCTAACACGTTGATTTCCTTAAATACATACAAAACAAAACCTATCCTAAATATTATTTTTTTAAATGGAAAAATCAAGCTTTTTAAAGTAAGAACACCGGCGTACGCCGGCGCGCCGCCAACGCCGCCGGCGCCGGTATAAAATAGAACCTACGCCGCCGCCGCCGAGGAAGTGATTGGCGAAAACCTCTAGTAGGTACCCCAAATGATCCCGAAATAGTCCCGAAATGACTTCGTCCGGATCCAAGACGGATCCCGAAAACTATCCAGAAATGATGCCGGAAAGGTCGTCAAATGATCCCTTAATAGTCCCGAGATGACCCTGACGGGATCCCGAACGGATCCCGAAAACCATCCAGAAATGATGCCTAGAGGGTCCCCAAATGAACCCGTATTAGTCGAGAAAAAGTCCCGAAATGACCCCGACGGGATCTTGGACGAATCTCGAAAACCACCCAGAAATGATGCCGGAAGATACCCCAAATGATCCCCAAATAGCCCCGAAATGGCCCCGAGGGTATTCTGGACGGATCCCGAAAACCATCCCGAAATGATGCTGGAAAGTACCCAAAATGACTCCGAAAAAGTCCCGTAATGAACCCGGAAACCATCAAGAATTTATCTCTCAAAGGTGCGCAAATGATCCCGAAAATACCCCGACTGAATGCCGGACGGATCCCGAAACCCTTCCAGAAATGATGCCGGAAGGGTCTCGAAATGATCCCGGAATAGTCCCGAAAATATCCCAAAATAACCCCAATGGGATCCCGGACGGATCCTGAAAACTATACAGAAATGATCCCGGAAGAGTCTCAAAGTGATCCCAAAATAGTCCCGAAAAAGTTCCGAAATGACCCCGGCAGGCTCCCGGACGGATTCCAAAAACCATCCAGAAATGGTCCCGGAAGGGTCTCGATATGACCCTAACGGGATTACAAATAAGGTGAAGCTAACTATAAAACCATGTTAATAGGGCAGCAGGCGCGTTGGAGCGAATGAAAAGTTACAAAGAAACATACAGGTATAACTAATAAAAGCGTGCTATTAAAAAAAACAATTGAAGGAGGGCGGATGGCGGGAGGAGACGGAGAGCACCACCGATCGTTTTTCCAAAATTGTTTAGATCTCGATATGTATGAGCCAGATACCAAAAATTATTGATTTAGGAGAACATTTATATTGAGGTATAACAATTTATAGATTTTAGACCAGAGAGGGTGAGAAGGGGGAGAGGCGACGGAGGGTGTCACTGCTCATTTTGTAAACCCTCGACTTATTTGACCTATTGAGTTGTATTATTGATGAAGGTCAGTAAGGTAAAGTTATAATGTGTAAAAATTATTAAAAAGTAGTTTTTCGAAGGGGTCGTGGGACCGCCACCCCTCTTTCCATGTTCGAAAAAAATTTCGCTAGCAGACTATTGTCTGCGTCCCAAATTTCGTCAAAATCCGTGTAGCCGTTCTGGTGTGATTCAGTCACAAAGACGAAAAAATATAATAATTAAATTATAACTGTTCCTAGGGGGCGGGGTTCTCCCCCCTTTTGAAAAATATATAGCTAGTAGATCCTTCTAGACTATTGGCTATATGTGTGCCAAATTTCATCCAAATCTGTTCAACCGTTCTTGCGTGATTGAGGCACAAAATCAAACGTCTGGACATCCAAACATCCAAACATCCAAACTTTCCCATTTATAATATACTAGCCTTTACCCGCGGCCCCGTCCGCAAGGAAAATTTTAAATATATGGGCTATTCGCGTTAGCCTGCTTATTATCTGTTTAAAATTTTGTTTTCGGTCTAATGCATTTTATTTTTGTAATTGAGTAAAAAAAAGAACTAAATGAGCTGATAACCTGATAGGATCCCAAATGATCCCGAAATTATCCAGAAAAAGCTACGAAATGACGCCAACGCTATCGCGGACGGATCCCGAAAACCATCCAGAAATGCCCCGAAAGGGTCTCCAAAAGTTCCCCGAATAGTCCCAAAAAAACCCGAAATGAGAGCGACACGATTCTAGACGTATCCAGAGAACCATACATAAATGATCCCTGAAGGTGTTCCAAAATGATCCCGAAAAGGTTCCGAAATGACGCTGACGGGCTCCCGGGCGGATCTCAAAAACCATCCAGAAAATATCCAGGAAGGGTCCCTAAATTATCCCGACTAACTCCAGAAAAAGTTCCGAAATGGCTCCGAGGGGATCCACGATGGATCGCGAAAACCATACAGAAATGATTCCGGAAGGATTCCAAAATGATCCCGAGATAGTCCGGAATTGACCCAGATGGGATCCCGCACAGATCCAGAAATGATCCCGGAAGGGTGCAAAAACTATCCCGGAAAAGTAACAAAAAATACCGAAATGGCTCCTCCGGCATCCCGGACGGATCCAGAAATGATCTCGGAAGGGTCCCCAAATGATCCCAAAATGGTCCCGTAATGACCCTGATGGATCCGGCAAACCATCAAGAAATTATGCCAAAAGGGTCCCAAAATGATCCCGAAGTAATACAGAAAAAGTCACGAAACGACCCCTAGAGGATCCCCAAATGATCCCGTATTAGCCCCGAAAAGGTCCCGAAATAACCCCGACGGGATCCCGGACAAATCCCGAAAACCATCCAGAAATGATGCCGGAAGGAATCCCAAATGATTCCGTAAAAGTCCCGCATTGATTCCGACGGGATCCCGAACGGATACCGAAAATCATCCAGAAGTGATGCCGGAAAGGTCCTCAAATGATCACCTAATAGTCCCGAAATGACCCTTAAGGGGTCATGGCCGGATCCCATAAACCATCCAGAAATGATCCCGATATAGTCCCGAAGAAGTCCCGAAATGACCCTGACGGGATCTCGAACGCACCCCTAAATGACCCTGACTGGATCCCGGACAGATCCCGAAATCCATCCAGAAATGATCTTGGGAGGGACCCCAAATGATCCCGAAAAAGTCCCGCAATGATTCCGAGGGTATCCTGATCGGATACCGAAAATCATCCAGAAGTGATGCCGGAAAGGTCCTCAAATGATCACCTAATAGCAAAATGACCCTGACGGCATCCCGGACGGATCCCGACAACTATCTAGAAATGATGCCGAAAGGGCCCGCAAATGATCCCGTATTAGTCGAGAAAAAGTCCCGAAATGAACGCGACGGGATGCCGGACGAATCCCAAAAACCATCCAGAAATGATGCCGGAAGGGACACCAAATGATCCCGGAAAAGTCCCGCAATAATTCCGACGGGATCCTGAGCGGATACCGAAAACCATCCAGAAGTGATGCCGAAAAGGTCCTCAAATGATCACCTAATAGTCCCAAAATGACCCTGACGGCATCCCGGACAGATTCCGAAATCCATCCAGAAATGATCTTGGGAGGGTCCCAAAATTATCCCGAAATAGTCTGGGAAAAGTCCAGAAATTACCCTGACGGATCCCGGACGAATCCTGAAAATCAATCTTAAATGATGCCGAAAGTCCCGAAATGACCCTGATGGGACCCGGAAAGGATCCCGAAAACTAACCAGAAATGATGCCGGAAAGGTCCTCAAATGATCTCCCAATAGTTCCGAAAAGACCCTGACGGGATCCCGAACGGATCCCGACAACTATCCAGAAATGATACCGAAAGGGCCCGCAAATGATCCCGTATTAGTCGAGAAAAAGTCCCGAAATGACCCCGAAGGGATGCCGGACGAATCCCAAAAACCATCCAGAAATGATGTCGGAAGGGACCCCAATGATCCCGAAAAAGTCCCGCAATTATTCCGACGGGAATCTGAACGGATACCGAAAACCATCCAGAAGTGATGCCGGAACGGTCCTCAAATGCTCAACTAATAGTCCCAAAATGACCCTGAGGGCATCCCGGACAAATCCCGAAATCCATCCAGAAATGATCTTGGGAAGGTCCCAAAATGATCCCGAAATAGTCTCGGAAAAGTCCAGAAATTACCCTGACAGGTTCCCGGACGAATCCTGAAAGCCATCCTTAAATGATACCGAAAAAGCACCGAAATGACCCTGACGGGATCCCGAAAGGATTCCAAAAACAATCCAGAAATGATGCCGGAAAGGTCCTCAAATGATCCCCTAATAGTTCCGAAATGACCGTGACGGGATCCCGAACGGATCCCGACAACTATCCAGAAATTATGCCGGAAGGGTCCGCAAATGATCCCGTATTAGTCGAGAAAAAGTCCCGAAATGACCCCGACGGGATCCCGGACGAATCCCAAAAACCATCCAGAAATGATGCCGGTAGGTATCCCAAATGATCCCGAAATAATCCCGAAATGACCTCGTCGGCATCCCGGACGGATACCGAAAATTATCCAGAAATGATGCCGGAAAGGTCCACAAATGATCCCCTAATAGTCCCGAAATTACACTGATGGGATCCCGGACGGATCCCGAAAACCATCCAGAAATGATGCCGGAAGAGCCCCCAAATGATCCCGAAAAAGTCCCCAAATGACCCCGACGATATCCCGGACGGATACCGAAAACCATCCAGAAATGATGCCGGAAGAGCCCCCAAATTATCCCGAAAAAGTCCCCAAATGACCCCGACGAGATCCCGCACGGATCCCGAAAACCATCCAGAAATGATGCCGGAAGAGCCCCAAGTGATCCCGAAAAAGTCCCCAAATGACCCCGACATACTCCAGAAAAGGTTCCGAAATGGCTCCGAGGGAATCAACGACGGATCGCGAAAACCATACAGAAATGATTCCGGAAGGATCCCAAAATGATCCCGAAATAGTCCGGAAATGACCCAGATGGGATCCCGCACAGATCCAGAAATGATCCCGGAAAAGTAACAAAAAATCCCGAAATGGCTCCTACGGCATCCCGGACGGATCCAGAAATGATCTCGGAAGGGTCCCCAAATGATCCCAAAATGGTCCCGAAATGACCCTGATGGATCCGGCAAACCATCAAGAAATTATGCCGGAAGGGTCCCCAAATGATCCCGAAATAAAACAGAAAAAGTCACGAAACGACCCCTAGAGGATACCCAAATGATCCCGTATTAGCCCCGAAAAAGTCCCAAAATGACCCTGACGGGATCCCGAAAGGATTCCGAAAACAATACAGAAATGATGCCGGAAAGGTCCTCAAATGATCCCCTAATAGTCCCGAAATGGCCGTGACGGGATCCCGACAACTATCCAGAAATGATGCCGAAAGGGTCCGCAAATAATCCCGTATTAGTCGAAAAAAAAGTCCCGAAAGGACCACGACGGGATCCCGGACGAATCCCAAAAACCATCCAGAAATGATGCCGGTAGGGTTCCCAAATGATCCCGTATTAGTCGCGAAAAAGTCCCGAAATGACCCCGACGGGATCCCGGACGGATCCCGAAAACCATCCAGAAATGATGCCGAAAGGGTTCCCAAATGATCCCGTATTAGTCGCGAAAAAGTCCCGAAATGACCCCGACGGGATCCCGGACGGATCCCGAAAACTATCCAGAAATGATGCCGGATGAGCCCCAAAATGATCCCGAAAATCCCGAAAATCATGAAGAAATTATCCTGGAAGGGTCCCAAAATTACCCCGAAATAACTCCGACGGGATCCCGGACAGATCCCGAAAATCATCCAGAACTGAGCTCTGAAACGTCCGCAAATAATCCAGAAATAGTCCGGAAAAAGTCCCGAAAAAACTCCGTCGGGATCCCAGACAGATCCCGAAAATCACCCAGAAATTATGCCGGAGGGGTCCCAAAATGATTCCGAAATAGTCCCGAAATGACCTTGAGGGGATCCCAGACCGATACCGAAAACCATCCAGAATTGATCTCTAAAGGGTCCGCAATTTATCCCAGATAAAGTTGCGAAAAAACTACGAAGGGATCCCGAACAGATCCCGAAAATCATAGAGAAATTATCCCGGAAGGGTCCCAAAATGATCCCGAAATAGTCCCGAAAAGGCGCGAAATAGCCCTGACGGGATCCCGGACGGATCCCGAAAACCACCCAGAAATGATCTTTAAGGGCAACTGACCCCGAAATAGTCGTGAAAGTCCCGAAATTACCCCGACGGGATCCCGAAAACCATCCAGAAATTATCCCTGAAGGATCCCCAAATGATCCAAGAACAGTCTCGAAATTCCCTGACATTTTCCCGAAAAAGTAAAAAAATAAACCCGACGGGATCTCGGACGGATCCCGAAAACGATCCAGAAATGATGCCGGAAGGGTACCCAGATGATCCCGAAATAGTCCCGAAATGATCCCGGACGGATCCCGAAAACCAACCAGAAATGAGGCCGGTAGGTACCCCAAATGGTCCCGATATGACCCCGTCGGGATCCCGAACGGATCCCTAAAACTATCCAGAAATGATGCCGAAAAGGTCACCAAATAACCCCCTAATAGTCCCGAAATTACGCCGACGGAATCCCGGACGGATCCGGAAACTATCCAGAAATGATGCCAGAGGAGACCCCAAATGATCCCGCAAAAGTCCCAAAATGACGCCGACGGGATCCCGGACGGATCCCGTAAACCATTCAGAAATAATGCCGAAAGGTTCCCCAAATGATCCTGTATTAGTCGAGAAAAAGTTCCGAAATGACCCCGACGGGATCCCGGATGGATCCCGAAAACCATCTAGAAATGATGCCGGAAGGTACCCCAAATGATGCCGTAATAGTCCCGAAATGACATCGACGGGATCCCGGACGGATCCCGAAAACCATCCAGAAATGATGCCGGAAGAGACCCCAAATGATCCCGCAAAAGTCCCAAAATGACCCCGACAGGATCCCGGACGGATCCCGAAAACCATCCAGAAATGATGCCGGAATGGACCCCAAATGGTCCCGAAATGATACCGACGGGATCCCGGACGGATCCCGAAAACCATCCAGAAATGATGCCGGAAGAGACCCCAAATAATCCCGCAAAAGTCCCAAAATGACCCCGACAGGATCCCGGACGGATCCCGAAAACCATCCAGAAATGATGCCGGAAGGGTCCCCAAAAGATCGCGAAATAGTCCCGAGATGATTCCGGAATAGTCCCGAAAATGTCCCAAAATAACCCCGACGGGATCCCGGACGGATCCCGAAAACTATACAGAAATGATCCCGGAAGGGTCCCAAAATGATCCCGAAATAGTCCCGAAAAAGTCCCGAAATTACCCCGGCGTAATCCCGGACCGATCCCGAAAACCATCCAGAAATGATCCCGGAGGGTCTCGATATGACCCTTACGGGATTACAAATAAGGTGAAGCTAATTATAAAACCATGTTAATAAGGCAGTAGGCGCATTGGAGCGAATAAAAAGTTACATAGAAACATACAGGTAAAGCTAATAAAAGCGTGCTAATAAAAACAATTGATGGAGGGCGGATGGCGGGAGTAGAGGAGAGGACCACTGATCGTTCCTCCAAAATTGTCTAGATCTCGTTCTGTATGTACCAGATACCAAAAACTATTGATTTAGGAGAAAATTTATATTGAGTTATAACAATTTATAGATTTTACACCAGAGGGGGAGATAAAGGGGGGGCGGGCGGAGGGTGTCACTGCTTACTTTGAAAGCCCTCGACTTATTTGACCCCTTGGGTCTGTGATATTGGCCAGTATACGTAAAGTTATAATGTGTAAAAATTATTGAAAAATAATTTCTCGAAGGGGTCGTGGGACCCCCACCCCTCTTTCCATGTTCGAAAAAAATTTCGCTAGTAGACTACTGTCTGTGTCCCAAATTTCATCAAAATCCGTGTAGCCATTCTGGCGTGATTCAGTCGCAAAGACGAAAAAATATAATAATTAAATTATAACTGTTCCTAGGGGGCGAGTACCACGCCCCTTTTCAAAAATATATAGTTAGTAGATCCTTCTAGACTATTGGCTATATGTGTGCAAAATTTCATCCAAATCGGTCCAGCCGTTCTTGCGTGATTGAGTCACAAAGACAAACGTCTGAACAAACATCCAAACATTTTCACATCCAAACTTTGCCATTTATAATATACTAGCCTTTACCCGCGGCCCCGTCCGCAAGGAGAAAATGAAATATGTGGGCTATTCACGTTAGCCTGCTTATAAAGTTATCTGTTTAAAATTTTTTTTCTGTCTAATGCATTTTATTTTTGTAATTGAGTAAAAAAAAGAACTTTATGAGCTGATAACCTGATAGGATCCCAAAATGATAACGAAATTATCCAGAAAAAGCCACGAAATGACCCCGACGCTATCGCGGACGGATCCCGAAAACCATCCAGAAAAGCCGCGGAAGTGTTTCCAAAAGTTCCCGAAGTAGTCCCAAAAAAACCCGAAATGACAACGACACGATTCTAGACTTATCCAGATAACCACACAGAAATGATGCCTGAAGGGTACCAAATTGATCCCGAAATAGTCCCGAAAAAGTTCCGAAATTACCCTGACGGTCTCCCGGACGGATCTCAGAAACCATCCAGAAAATATCCAGGAAGGGTCCCTAAATTATCCCGACTAACTCCAGAAAAAGTTCCGAAATGGCTCCGAGGGGATCCACGATGGATCGCGAAAACCATACAGAAATGATTCCGGAAGGATTCCAAAATGATCCCGAAATAGTCCGGAATTGACCCAGATGGGATCCCGCACAGATCCAGAAATGATCCCGTAAGGGTGCAAAAACTATCCCGGAAAAGTAACAAAAAATCCCGAAATGGCTCCTACGGCATCCCGGACGGATCCAGAAATGATCTCGGAAGGGTCCCCAAATGATCCCAAAATGGTCCCGAAATGACCCTGATGGATCCGGCAAACCATCAAGAAATTATGCCGAAAGGGTCCCAAAATGATCCCGAAATAATACAGAAAAAGTCACGAAACGACCCCTAGAGGATCCCCAAATGATCCCGTATTAGCCCCGAAAAGGTCCCGAAATAACCCCGACGGGATCCCGGACAAATCCCGAAAACCATCCAGAAATGATGCCGGAAGGAATCCCAAATGATTCCGTAAAAGTCCCGCATTGATTCCGACGGGATCCCGAACGGATACCGAAAATCATCCAGAAGTGACGCCGGAAAGGTCCTCAAATGATCACCTAATAGTCCCGAAATGACCCTTAAGGGGTCATGGACGGATCCCATAAACCATCCAGAAATGATCCCGATATATTCCCGAAGAAGTCCCGAAATGACCCTGACGGGATCTCGAACGCACCCCTAAATGACCCTGACGGGATCCCGGACAGATCCCGAAATCCATCCAGAAATGATCTTGGGAAGGTCCCAAAATTACCCCGAAATAGTCTCGGAAAAGTTCAGAAATTACCCTGACGGGTTCCCGGACGAATCCTGAAAGCCATCTCTAAATGATCCCGAAAAAGTCCCGAAATGACCCTGACTGGACCCCGAAAGAATCCCGAAAACTATCCAGAAATGATGCCGGAAATGTCCTCAAATGATCACCTAATAGTTCCGAAAAGACCCTGACGTGATCCCGAACGGATCACGACAACTATCTAGAAATGATGCCGAAAGGGCCCGCAAATGATCCCGTATTAGTCGAGAAAAAGTCCCGAAATGAACCCGACGGGATGCCGGACGAATCCCAAAAACCAGCCAGAAATGATGCCGGAAGGGACACCAAATGATCCCGAAAAAGTCCCGCAATAATTCCGACGGGATCCTGAGCGGATACCGAAAACCATCCAGAAGTGATGCCGAAAAGGTCCTCAAATGATCACCTAATAGTCCCAAAATGACCCTGACGGCATCCCGGACAGATCCCGAAATCCATCCAGAAATGATCTTGGGAGGGTCCCAAAGTTATCCCGAAATAGTCTGGGAAAAGTCCAGAAATTACCCTGACGGATACCGGACGAATCCTGAAAACCAATCTTAAATGATGCCGAAAAAGTCCCGAAATGACCCTGAAGGGACCCGGAAAGGATCCCGAAAACTAACCAGAAATAATGCCGGAAAGGTCCTCAAATGATCTCCCAATAGTTCCGAAAAGACCCTGACGGGATCCCGAACGGATCCCGACAACTATCCAGAAATGATACCGAAAGGGCCCGCAAATGATCCCGTATTAGTCGAGAAAAAGTCCCGAAATGACCCGGACGGGATGCCGGACGAATCCCAAAAACCATCCAGAAATGATTTTGGAAGGGACCCCAATGATCCCGAAAAAGTCCCGCAATTATTCCGACGGGAATCTGAACGGATACCGAAAACCATCCAGAAGTGATGCCGGAACGGTCCTCAAATGCTCACCTAATAGTCCCAAAATGACCCTGAGGGCATCCCGGACAAATCCCGAAATCCATCCAGAAATGATCTTGGGAAGGTCCCAAAATGATCCCGAAATAGTCTCGGAAAAGTCCAGAAATTACCCTGACGGGTTCCCGGACGAATCCTGAAAGCCATCCTTAAATGATCCCGAAAAAGCCCCGAAATGACCCTGGCGGGATCCCGAAAGGATTCCAAAAACTATCCAGAAATGATGCCGGAAAGGTCCTCAAATGATCCCCAAATAGTTCCGAAATGACCGTGACGGGATCCCGAACGGATCCCGACAACTATCCAGAAATTATGCCGAAAGGGTCCGCAAATGATCCCGTATTAGTCGAGAAAAAGTCCCGAAATGACCCCGACGGGATCCAGGACGAATCCCAAAAACCATCCAGAAATGATGCCGGTAGGTATCCCAAATGATCCCGAAATAATCCCGAAATGACCTCGTCGGCATCCCGGACGGATACCGAAAATTATCCAGAAATGATGCCGGAAAGGTCCACAAATGATCCCCTAATAGTCCCGAAATTACCCTGATGGGATCCCGGACGGATCCCGAAAACCATCTAGAAATGATGCCGGAAGAGCCCCCAAATGATCCCGAAAAAGTCCCCAAATGACCCCGACGATATCCCGGACGGATCCCGAAAACCATCCAGAAATGATGCCGGAAGAGCCCCCAAATGATCCCGAAAAAGTCCCCAAATGACCCCGACGAGATCCCGCACGGATCCCGAAAACCATCCAGAAATGATGCCGGAAGAGCCCCAAATGATCCCGAAAAAGTCCCCAAATGACCCCGACATACTCAAGAAAAGGTTCCGAAATGGCTCCGAGGGAATCAACGACGGATCGCGAAAACCATACAGAAATGATTCCGGAAGGATCCCAAAATGATCCCGAAATAGTCCGGAAATGACCCAGATGGGATCCCGCACAGATCCAGAAATGATCCCGGAAGGGTCCAAAAGCTATCCCGGAAAAGTAACAAAAAATCCCGAAATGGCTCCTACGGCATCCCGGACGGATCCAGAAATGATCTCGGAAGGGTCCCCAAATGATCCCAAAATGGTCCCGAAATGACCCTGATGGATCCGGCAAACCATCAAGAAATTATGCCGGAAGGGTCCCCAAATGATCCCGAAATAAAACAGAAAAAGTCACGAAACGACCCCTAGAGGATCCCCAAATGATCCCGTATTAGCCCCAAAAAAGTCCCAAAATGACCCTGACGGGATCCCGAAAGGATTCCGAAAACAATACAGAAATGATGCCGGAAAGGTCCTCAAATGATCCCCTAATAGTCCCGAAATGACCGTGACGGGATCCCGACAACTATCCAGAAATGATGCCGAAAGGGTCCGCAAATGATCCCGTATTAGTCGAAAAAAGTCCCGAAAGGACCACGACGGGATCCCGGACGAATCCCAAAAACCATCCAGAAATGATGCCGGTAGGTATCCCAAATGATCCCGAAATAGTTCCGAAATGACCTCGTCGGCATCCCGGACGGATCCCGAAAATTATCCAGAAATGATGCCGGAAAGGTTCCCAAATGATCCCCTAATAGTCCCGAAATTACCCTAATGGGATCCCGGACGGATCCCGAAAACCATCCAGAAATGATGCCGAAAGGGTTCCCAAATGATCCCGTATTAGTCGCGAAAAAGTCCCGAAATGACCCCGACGGGATCCCGGACGGATCCCGAAAACCATCCAGAAATGATGCCGGATGAGCCCCAAAATGATCCCGAAAAAGTCCCCAAATGACCCCGACGAGATCCCGGACGGATCCCGAAAACCATCCAGAAATGATGCCGGAAGAGCCCCCAAATAATCCCGAAAAAGTCCCCAAATGACCCCGACGATATCCCGGACGGATCCCGAAAACCATCCAGAAATAATGCCGGAAGAGCCCTCAAATGATCCCGAAAAAGTCCCCATATGACCCCGACGAGATCCCGCACGGATCCCGAAAACCATCCAGAAATGATGCCTGAAGGGTCCCCAAATGATCGCGAAATAGTCCCGAAATGATTCCGGAATAGTCCCGAAAATGTTCCAAAATAACCCCGACGGGATCCCGGACGGATCCCGTAAACTATACAGAAATGATCCCGGAAGGGTCCCAAAATGATCCCGAAATAGTCCCGAAAAAGTCCCGAAATTACCCCGGCGTAATCCCGGACCGATCCCGAAAACCATCCAGAAATGATCCCGGAAGGGTCTCGATATGACCCTTACGGGATTACAAATAAGGTGAAGCTAATTATAAAACCATGTTAATAAGGCAGCAGGCGCATTGGAGCGAATAAAAAGTTAGATAGAAACATACAGGTAAAGCTAATAAAAGCGTGCTAATAAAAACAATTGATGGAGGGCGGATGGCGGGAGTAGAGGAGAGGACCACTGATCGTTCCTCCAAAATTGTCTAGATCTCGTTCTGTATGTACCAGATACCAAAAACTATTGATTTAGGAGAAAATTTAGATTGAGTTATAACAATTTATGGATTTTACACCAGAGGGAGAGATAAAGGGGGGCGGGCGGAGGGTGTCACTGCTTACTTTGTAAGCCCTCGACTTATTTGACCCCTTGAGTCTGTGATATTGGTGAAGGCCAGTATACGTAAAGTTATAATGTGTAAAAATTATGAAAAATAATTTCTCGAAGGGTCGTGGGACCCCTACCCCTCTTTCCATGTTCGAAAAAAATTTCGCTAGTAGACTACTGTCTGTGTCCCAAATTTCATCAAAATCCGTGTAGCCATTCTGGCGTGATTCAGTAGCAAAGACGAAAAAATAAAATAATTAAATTATAACTGTTCCTAGGGGGCGGGGACCACGCCCCTTTTGAAAAATATATAGCTAGTAGATCCTTCTAGACTATTGGCTATATGTGTGCAAAATTTCATCCAAATCGGTCCAGCCGTTTTTGCGTTATTGAGTCACAAAGACAAACGTCTGGACAAACATCCAAACATCCAAACATCCAAACATCTAAACATCCAAACATCCAAACATCTTAACATCCAAACTTTCCCATTTATAATATATATTAGATACTAGCCTTTACCCGCGGCCTCATCCGCAAGAAAAAATGAAATATATGTGCTATTCACGTTAGCCTGCTTATCAAATTAATAAGTAAAAAAAGAACTAAATGAGAAGATAAGCTGGAAGGCACGCTTTCATGAATAGTACAATACAGTTTTTTCGAATAAAAAAAAATACATTTTGTTTTTAAATTAAATTAACTGATATGAGAGGGGTGAAAGAATTACTACTCATAGAACAAAGGAGTGAAACTACAATTAGCTAAAACCAAAGAGAATTTTTTAGATGAAAATAGTTTGCATTTTCGGGTATTTAGTTGGTTAAAATATTACAAAAAGTGTTTTTATTTATTGTTATAAGAGGTCGTTACAGGATTCATTTAAAATACTCAAAATTAGAACGAAAAAGCTGTGTTAGTTTGAAGATAAAACATACCGAATTTTAACTGCGAATAATTAGCAGCAAATCCACGGCCATAAAAGCTCATAATTTAAAAAGGCATGTGTGCTGAGCTACCGGATGCGAAGAGACCTAAAATGATCCCGGAAGGGTCCAAAGATGATACTAAAATTCCCGGACAGATCCCGAAAATCATCCAGAAATTAACCAGGAGGGGTCCCAAAATGATTCCGAAATAGTCCCGAAAAGTCGCGAAATAACCCTGATGGGATCCCGAACGGATACCGAAACCCATCCAGAAATGCTGCCGAAAGGGTTCCCATATGATCCCGTAATAATACAGAAAAAGTCACGAAATGACCCCTAAAGGGTCCCCAAACGATCCCGAAATAGTCCCGAAATTACCCTGATGGTGTACAGATCCCGAAATCCATCCAGAAATGATGCCGGAAGGGTCGCTAAACGATCCCGTATTAGTCCCGAAAAAGTCCCGAAATGACCCCAACGGGTTCCCAAAGGGATCCCGAAAACCATTCAAAAATGATACCGAAAGGCTCCCAGAATGATCCCATATTAGTCCCAAAAAAATACAGGAATGGCCCCGAAGGGATTCCTAACGGATCCCGAAAACCATCCAGAAATTATACCGGAAGGGACACCAAATGATCCCGTAAAAGTCACGAAATGGGACCTACAGGATCCCGGATAAATGGGACCTACAGGATCCCGGATGGGATCCCGAAAACCATACAGAAATGATGCCGGAAAGGTCCTCAAATCATCCCCTTATAGTCCCGGAAAGACCCTGACGGGATCCCGGGACGAGTCCCGAAAACTATCCAGAAATGATGCCGAAAGGGTCCCCAAATGAGCCGTATCAGTCGAGAAAAAGTCCCGAAGCGACCCCGACGGGATCCCAAAAACTATCTAGAGATGATGCCGAAAGGTACCCCAAAATGATTTCGAAATAGTCCCGAAATTACCCCGACGGGATCCCGAACGGATCGCGAAAACTATCCAGAAATGATGCCGGAAAGGTCCCCAAATTATCCCCTAATAGTCCCGAAATGACCCTGACGGGATCCCAGTCGGATCCCGAAAAACCATCCAGAAATTATGCCGAAATGGTCCCCTAAATGATCCCGTATTATTCGAGAAAAAGTCCCGAAATTACCCGACGGGATAACGGACGGATCCCGAAAATAATGTATAAATGATGCCGGAAGGTGCACCAAATGTCCCGAAATGACCGCGACGGTATCCCGAAAACCATCCAGAAATGATGCCGGAAGAGCCCCCAAATGATCCCGAAAAAGACCCCAAATGACCCCGACGAGATCCCGGACGGATCCCGAAAAACCATCCAGAAATGATGCCGGAAGAGCCCCAAATGATCCCGAAAAAGACCCCAAATGACCCCGAACGAGATCGCGGACGGATTCCGAAAACCATCCAGAAATGATGCCGGAAGAGCCCCCAAATGATCCCGAAAAAGTCCCCAAATGACCTCGACGAGATCCGGAAGGATTCCGAAAACCATCCAGAAATGATGCCGGAAGAGCCCCCAAATGATCCCGAAAAAGTCCCCAAACGACCCCGACGAGGGTCCCGGACGGATCCCGAAAACCATCCAGAAATGATGCCGGAAGAGCCCCCAAATGATCCCGAAAAAGTCCCCAAATGACCCCGACGAGATCCCGGACGGATTCCGAAACCCATCCAGAAATGATGCCGGAAGAGCCCCCAAATGATCCCGAAAAAGTCCCCAAACGACCCCGACGAGATCCCGGACGGATCCCGAAAACCATCCAGAAATGATGCCGAATGATCCCGTATTAGTCCGCGAAAAAGTCCTGAAATGACCCCGACGGGATGCCGGACGAATCCCGAGGACCATCCAGAAATGATGCCGGAAGGTATCCCAAATGATCCCCTAATAGTCCCGAAATTACCCTGATGGGATCCCTGACGGATCCCGAAAACCATCCAGAAATGATGCCGAAAGGGTTCCCAAATGATCCCGTATTAGTCGCGAAAAAGTCCCGAAATGACCCCGACGGGATGCCGGACGAATCCCGAGGACCATCCAGAAATGATGCCTAAAGGGACCCAAAATAACCCCGAAAAAGTCCCGTAATGATCCCGGAAACCATCAAGGAATTTATCTCTCGAAGGTACGCAAATGATCCCGAAAGTACCCCGACGAGATCCCGGACGGATCCCGAAAACCATCCAGAAATGATGCCGGAAGGGTCGCCCCAAATGATCGCGAAATAGTCCCGAAATGATTCCGGAATAGTCCCCGAAAATGTCCCAAAATAACCCCGACGGGATCCCGAACGAATCCCGAAAACTATACAGAAATGATCCCGGAAGGGTCCCAAAATGATCCCGAAATAGTACCGAAAAAGTCCCGGAATTACCCCGGCGTAATCCCGGACCGATCCCGAAAACCATCCAGAAATGATCCCGGAAGGGTCTCGATATGACCCTTACGGGATTACAAATAAGGGTGAAGCTAATTATAAAACCATGTTAATAAGGCAGCAGGCGCATTGGAGCGAATAAATAGTTACATAGAAACATACAGGGTAAAGCTAATAAAAGCGTGCTAATAAAAACAATTGATGGAGGGCGGGTGGCGGGATTAGAGGAGAGGACCACTGATCGTTCCTCCAAAATTGTCTAGATCTCGTTCTGTATGTACCAGATACCAAAAAACTATTGATTTAGGAGAAAATTTATATTGAGTTATAACAATTTATAGATTTTACACCAGAGGGGGAGATAAAGGGGGGCGGGGCGGAGGGTGTCACTGCTTACTTTGTAAGCCCTCGACTTATTTGACCCCTTGAGTCCTGTGATATTGATGAAGGCCAGTATACGTAAAGTTATAATGTGTAAAAATTATTGAAAAATAATTTCTCGAAGGGGTCGTGGGGACCCCACCCCTCTTTCCATGTTCGAAAAAAATTTCGCTAGTAGACTGCTGTCTGTGTCCCAAATTTCATCAAAATCCGTGTAGCCATTCCGGCGTGATTCAGTCGCAAAAACGAAAAAATATAATAATTAAATTATAACTGTTCCTAGGGGGCGGCGACCATGCCCCTTTTGAAAAATATATAGCTAGTAGATCCTTCTAGACTATTGGCTATATGTGTGCAAAATTTCATCCAAATCGGTCCAGCCGTTCTTGCGTGATTGAGTCACAAAGACAAACGTCTGGACAAACATCCAAACATCCAAACATCCAAACATCCAAACATCTTCACATCCAAACTTTGCCATTTATAATATACTAGCCTTTACCCGCGGCCCCGTCCGCAAGGAGAAAATGAAATATGTGGGCTATTCACGTTAGCCTGCTTATAAAGTTATCTGTTTAAAATTTTTTTCTGTCTAATGCATTTTATTTTTGTAATTGAGTAAAAAAAAGAACTTTATGAGCTGATAACCTGATAGGATCCCAAAATGATAACGAAATTATCCAGAAAAAGCCACGAAATGACCCCGACGCTATCGCGGACGGATCCCGAAAACCATCCAGAAACGCCCCGGAGTGGTTCCCGAAGTAGTCCCAAAAAAACCCGAAATGACAACGACACGATTCTAGACTTATCCAGATAACCACACAGACATGATGCCTGAAGGGTACCAAATTGATCCCGAAATAGTCCCGAAAAAGTTCCGAAATTACCCTGACGGGCTTCCGGACGGAACTCAGAAACCATCCAGAAAATATCCAGGAAAGGTCCCTAAATTATCCCGACTAACTCCAGAAAAAGTTCCGAAATGGCTCCGAGGGGATCCACGATAGATCGCGAAAACCATACAGAAATGATTCCGGAAGGATTCCAAAATGATCCCGAAATAGTCCGGAATTGACCCAGATGGGATCCCGCACAGATCCAGAAATGATCCCGGAAGGGTGCAAAAACTATCCCGGAAAAGTAACAAAAAATCCCGAAATGGCTCCTACGGCATCCCGGACGGATCCAGAAATGACCTCGGAAGGGTCTCCAAATGATCCCAAAATGGTCCCGAAATGACCCTGATGGATCCGGCAAACCATCAAGAAATTATGCCGAAAGGGTCCCAAAATGATCCCAAAATAATACAGAAAAAGTCACGAAACGACCCCTAGAGGATCCCCAAATGATCCCGTATTAGCCCCGAAAAGGTCCCGAAATAACCCCGACGGGATCCTGGACAAATCCCGAAAACCATCCAGAAATGATGCCGGAAGGAATCCCAAATGATTCCGTAAAAGTCCCGCATTGATTCCGACGGGATCCCGAACGGATACCGAAAATCATCCAGAAGTGATGCCGGAAAGGTCCTCAAATGATCACCTAATAGTCCCGAAATGACCCTTAAGGGGTAATGGACGGATCCCATAAACCCTCCAGAAATGATCCCGATATATTCCCGAAGAAGTCCCGAAATGACCCTGACGGGATCTCGAACGCACCCCTAAATGACCCTGACGGGATCCCGGACAGATCCCGAAATCCATCCAGAAATGATCTTGGGAGGGACCCCAAATGATCCCGAAAAAGTCCCGCAATGATTCCGAGGGGATCCTGATCGGATACCGATAACCATCCAGAAGTGATGCCGGAAAGGTCCTCAAATGATCACCTAATACCAAAATGACCCTGACGGCATCCCGGACTGATCCCAAAATCCATCCAGAAATGATCTTGGGAAGGTCCCAAAATTATCCCGAAATAGTCTCGGAAAAGTTCAGAAATTACCCTGACGGGTTCCCGGACGAATCCTGAAAGCCAACTCTAAAAGTCCCGAAATGACCCTGACTGGACCCCGAAAGGATCCCGAAAACTATCCAGAAATGATGCCGGAAATGTCCTCAAATGATCACCTAATAGTTCCGAAAAGACCCTGACGGGATCCCGAACGGATCCCGACAACTATCTAGAAATGATGCCGAAAGGGCCCGCAAATGATACCGTATTAGTCGAGAAAAAGTCCCGAAATGAACCCGACGGGATGCCGGACGAATCCCAAAAACCAGCCAGAAATGATGCCGGAAGGGACACCAAATGATCCCGAAAAAGTCCCGCAATAATTCCGACGGGATCCTGAGCGGATACCGAAAACCATCCAGAAGTGATTCCGAAAAGGTCCTCAAATGATCACCTAATAGTCCCAAAATGACCCTGACGGCATCCCGGACAGATCCCGAAATCCATCCAGAAATGATCTTGGGAGGGTCCCAAAATTATCCCGAAATAGTCTGGGAAAAGTCCAGAAATTACCCTGACGGATACCGGACGAATCCTGAAAACCAATCTTAAATGATGCCGAAAAAGTCCCGAAATGACCCTGATGGGACCCGGAAAAGATCCCGAAAACTAACCAGAAATGATGCCGAAAAGGTCCTCAAATGATCTCCCAATAGTTCCGAAAAGACCCTGACGGGATCCCGAACGGATCCCGACAACTATCCAGAAATGATACCGAAAGGGCCCGCAAATGATCCCGTATTAGTCGAGAAAAAGTCCCGAGATGACCCCGACGGGATGCCGGACGAATCCCAAAAACCATCCAGAAATGATTTTGGAAGGGACCCCAATGATCCCGAAAAAGTCCCGCAATTATTCCGACGGGAATCTGAACGGATACCGAAAACCATCCAGAAGTGATGCCGGAACGGTCCTCAAATGCTCACCTAATAGTCCCAAAATGACCCTGAGGGCATCCCGGACAAATCCCGAAATCCATCCAGAAATGATCTTGGGAAGGTCCCAAAATGATCCCGAAATAGTCTCGGAAAAGTCCAGAAATTACCCTGACGGGTTCCCGGACGAATCCTGAAAGCCATCCTTAAATGATCCCGAAAAAGCCCCGAAATGACCCTGACGGGATCCCGAAAGGATTCCAAAAACTATCCAGAAATGATGCCGGAAAGGTCCTCAAATGATCCCCTAATAGTTCCGAAATGACCCGGACGAATCCCAAAAACCATCCAGAAATGATGCCGGTAGGTATCCCAAATGATCCCGAAATAATCCCGAAATGACCTCGTCGGCATCCCGGATGGATACCGAAAATTATCCAGAAATGATGCCGGAAAGGTCCACAAATTATCCCCTAATAGTCCCGAAATGACCCTGATGGGATCCCGGACGGATCCCGAAAACCATCCAGAAATGATGCCGGAAGAGCCCCCAAATGATCCCGAAAAAGTCCCCAAATGACCCCGACGAGATCCCGCACGGATCCCGAAAACCATCCAGAAATGATGCCGGAAGAGCCCCAAATGATCCCGAAAAAGTCCCCAAATGACCCCGACATACTCCAGAAAAGGTTCCGAAATGGCTCCGAGGGAATCAACGACGGATCGCGAAAACCATACAGAAATGATTCCGGAAGGATCCCAAAATGATCCCGAAATAGTCCGGAAATGACCCAGATGGGATCCCGCACAGATCCAGAAATGATCCCGGAAGGGTCCAAAAACTATCCCGGAAAAGTAACAAAAAATCCCGAAATGGCTCCTACGGCATCCCGGACGGATCCAGAAATGATCTCGGAAGGGTCCCCAAATGATCCCAAAATGGTCCCGAAATGACCCTGATGGATCCGGCAAACCATCAAGAAATTATGCCGGAAGGGTCCCCAAATGATCCCGAAATAAAACAGAAAAAGTCACGAAACGACCTCTAGAGGATCCCCAAATGATCCCGTATTAGCCCCAAAAAAGTCCCAAAATGACCCTGACGGGATCCTGAAAGGATTCCGAAAACAATACAGAAATGATGCCGGAAAGGTCCTCAAATGATCCCCTAATAGTCCCGAAATGACCGTGACGGGATCCCGACAACTATCCAGAAATGATGCCGAAAGGGTCCGCAAATGATCCCGTATTAGTCGAAAAAAAGTCCCGAAAGGACTACGACGGGATCCCGGACGAATCCCAAAAACCATCCAGAAATGATGCCGGTAGGTATCCCAAATGATCCCGAAATAGTCCCGAAATGACCTCGTCGGCATCCCGGACGGATCCCGAAAATTATCCAGAAATGATGCCGGAAAGGTTCCCAAATGATCCCCTAATAGTCCCGAAATTACCCTAATGGGATCCCGGACGGATCCCGAAAACCATTCAGAAATGATGCCGAAAGGGTTCCCAAATGATCCCGTATTAGTCGCGAAAAAGTCCCGAAATGACCCCGACGGGATCCCGGACGGATCCCGAAAACCATCCAGAAATGATGCCGAAAGGGTTCCCAAATGATCCCGTATTAGTCGCGAAAAAGTCCCGAAATGACCCCGACGGGATCCCGGACGGATCCCGAAAACCATCTAGAAATGATGCCGGATGAGCCCCAAAATGATCCCGAAAAAGTCCCCAAATGACCCCGACGAGATCCCGGACGGATCCCGAAAACCATTCAGAAATGATGCCGGAGGAGCCCCCAAATGATCCCGAAAAAGTCCCCAAATGACGCCGACGATATCCCGGACGGATCCCGAAAACCATCCAGAAATGATGCCGGAAGAGCCCTCAAATGATCCCGAAAAAGTCCCCATATGACCCCGACGAGATTCCGCACGGATCCCGAAAACCATCCAGAAATGATGCCGGAAGGGTCCCCAAATGATCGCGAAATAGTCCCGAAATGATTCCGGAATAGTCCCGAAAATGTTCCAAAATAACCCCGACGGGATCCCGGACGGATCCCGTAAACTATACAGAAATGATCCCGGAAGGGTCCCAAAATGATCCCGAAATAGTCCCGAAAAAGTCCCGAAATTACCCCGGCGTAATCCCGGACCGATCCCGAAAACCATCCAGAAATGATCCCGGAAGGGTCTCGATATGACCCTTACGGGATTTCAAATAAGGTGAAGCTAATTATAAAACCATGTTAATAAGGCAGCAGTCGCATTGGAGCGAATAAAAAGTTAGATAGAAACATACAGGTAAAGCTAATAAAAGCGTGCTAATAAAAACAATTGATGGAGGGCGGATGGCGGGAGTAGAGGAGAGGACCACTGATCGTTCCTCCAAAATTGTCTAGATCTCGTTCTGTATGTACCAGATACCAAAAACTATTGATTTAGGAGAAAATTTAGATTCAGTTATAACAATTTATGGATTTTACACCAGAGGGGGAGATAAAGGGGGGGCGGGCGGAGGGTGTCACTGCTTACTTTGTAAGCCCTCGACTTATTTGACCCCTTGAGTCTGTGATATTGGTGAAGGCCAGTATACGTAAAGTTATAATGTGTAAAAATTATGAAAAATAATTTCTCGAAGGGTCGTGGGACCCCCACCCCTCTTTCCATGTTCGAAAAAAATTTCGCTAGTAGACTACTGTCTGTGTCCCAAATTTCATCAAAATCCGTGTAGCCATTCTGGCGTGATTCAGTCGCAAAGACGAAAAAATATAATAATTAAATTATAACTGTTCCTAGGGGGCGGGGACCACGCCCCTTTTGAAAAATATATAGCTAGTAGATCCTTCTAGACTATTGGCTATATGTGTGCAAAATTTCATCCAAATCGGTCCAGCCGTTCTTGCGTTATTGAGTCACAAAGACAAACGTCTGGACAAACATCCAAACATCCAAACATCCAAACATCCAAACATCCAAACATCCAAACATCCAAACATCTAAACATCCAAACATCCAAACATCCAAACATCTTAACATCCAAACTTTGCCATTTATAATATATATTAGATACTAGCCTTTACCCGCGGCCCCGTCCGCAAGGAAAATTTTAAATATATGGGCTATTCGCGTTAGCCTGCTTATTATCTGTTTAAAATTTTGTTTTCTGTCTAATGCATTTTATTTTTGTAATTGAGTAAAAAAAAGAACTAAATGAGCTGATAACCTGATAGGATCCCAAATGATCCCGAAATTATCCAGAAAAAGCTACGAAATTACCCCAACGCTATCGCGGACGGATCCCGAAAACCATCCAGAAATGCCCCGAAAGGGTCTCCAAAAGTTCCCCGAATAGTCCCAAAAAAACCCGAAATGAGAGCGACACGATTCTAGACGTATCCAGAGAACCACACAGAAATGATCCCTGAAGGTGTTCCAAAATGATCCCGAAAAGGTTCCGAAATGACCCTGACGGGCTCCCGGGCGGATCTCAAAAACCATCCAGAAAATATCCAGGAAGGGTCCCTAAATTATCCCGACTAACTCCAGAAAAAGTTTCGAAATGGCTCCGAGGGGATCCACGATGGATCGCGAAAACCATACAGAAATGATTCCGGAAGGATTCCAAAACGATCCCGAAATAGTCCGGAATTGACCCAGATGGGATCCCGCACAGATCCAGAAATGATCCCGGAAGGGTGCAAAAACTATCCCGGAAAAGTAACAAAAAATCCCGAAATGGCTCCTACGGCATCCCGGACGGATCCAGATATGATCTCGGAAGGGTCCCCAAATGATCCCAAAATGGTCCCGAAATTACCCTGATGGATCCGGCAAACCATCAAGAAATTATGCCGAAAGGGTCCCAAAATGATCCCGAAATAATGCAGAAAAAGTCACGAAACGACCCCTAGAGGATCCCCAAATGATCCCGTATTAGCCCCGAAAAGGTCCCGAAATAACCCCGACAGGATCCCGGACAAATCCCGAAAACCATCCAGAAATGATGCCGGAAGGAATCCCAAATGATTCCGTAAAAGTCCCGCATTGATTCCGACGGGATCCCGAACGGATACCGAAAATCATCCAGAAGTGATGCCGGAAAGGTCCTCAAATGATCACCTAATAGTCCCGAAATGACCCTTAAGGGGTCATGGACGGATCCCATAAACCATCCAGAAATGATCCCAATATAGTCCCGAAATGACCCTGACGGGATCTCGAACGCACCCCTAAATGACCCTGACGGGATCCCGGACAGATCCCGAAATCCATCCAGAAATGATCTTGGGAGGGACCCCAAATGATCCCGAAAAAGTCCCGCAATGATTCTGAGGGGATCCTGATCGGATACCGAAAACCATCCAGAAGCGATGCCGGAAAGGAGTCTCAAATGATCACCTAATACCAAAATGACCCTGACGGCATCCCGGACTGATCCCAAAATCCATCCAGAAATGATCTTGGGAAGGTCCCAAAATTATCCCGAAATAGTCTCGGAAAAGTTCAGAAATTACCCTGACGGGTTCCCGGACGAATCCTGAAAGCCATCTCTAAATGATCCCGAAAAAGTCCCGAAATGGCCCTGACTGGACCCCGAAAGGATCCCGAAAACTATCCAGAAATGATGGCGGAAATGTCCTCAAATGATCACCTAATAGTTCCGAAAAGACCCTGACGGGATCCCGAACGGATCCCGACAACTATCTAGAAATGATGCCGAAAGGGCCCGCAAATGATCCCGTATTAGTCGAGAAAAAGTCCCGAAATGAACCCGACGGGATGCCGGACGAATCCCAAAAACCATCCAGAAATGATGCCGGAAGGGACACCAAATGATCCCGAAAAAGTCCCGCAATAATTCCGACGGGATCCTGAGCGGATACCGAAAACCATCCAGAAGTGATGCCGAAAAGGTCCTCAAATGATCACCTAATATTCCCAAAATGACCCTGACGGCATCCCGGACAGATCCCGAAATCCATCCAGAAATGATCTTGGGAGGGTCCCAAAATTATCCCGAAATAGTCTGGGAAAAGTCCAGAAATTACCCTGACGGATCCCGGACGAATCCTGAAAACCAATCTTAAATGATGCCGAAAAAGTCCCGAAATGACCCTGATGGGACCCGGAAAGGATCCCGGAAACTAACCAGAAATGATGCCGGAAAGGTCCTCAAATGATCTCGCAATAGTTCCGAAAAGACCCTGACGGGATCCCGAACGGATCCCGACAACTATCCAGAAATGATACCGAAAGGGCCCGCAAATGATCCCGTATTAGTCGAGAAAAAGTCCCGAAATGACCCCGACGGGATGCCGGACGAATCCCGAAAACCATCCAGAAATGATGTCGGAAGGGACCCCAATGATCCCGAAAAAGTCCCGCAATTATTCCGACGGGAATCTGAATGGATACCGAAAACCATCCAGAAGTGATGCCGGAACGGTCCTCAAATGCTCACCTAATAGTCCCAAAATGACCCTGAGGGCATCCCGGACAAATCCCGAAATCCATCCAGAAATGATCTTGGGAAGGTCCCAAAATGATCCCGAAATAGTCTCGGAAAAGTCCAGAAATTACCCTGACGGGTTCCCGGACGAATCCTGAAAGCCATCCTTAAATGATCCCGAAAAAGCCCCGAAATGACCCTGACGGGATCCCGAAATGATTCCAAAAACTATCCAGAAATGATGCCGGAAAGGTCCTCAAATGATCCCCTAATAGTTCCGAAATGACCGTGACGGGATCCCGAACGGATCCCGACAACTATCCAGAAATTATGCCGAAAGGGTCCGCAAATGATCCCGTATTAGTCGAGAAAAAGTCCCGAAATGACCCCGACGGGATCCCGGACGAATCCCAAAAACCATCCAGAAATGATGCCGGTAGGTATCCCAAATGATCCCGAAATAATCCCGAAATGACCTCGTCGGCATCCCGGACTGATACCGAAAATTATCCAGAAATGATGCCGGAAAGGTCCACAAATGACCCCCTAATAGTCCCGAAATTACCCTGATGGGATCCTGGACGGATCCCGAAAACCATCCAGAAATGATGCCGGAAGAGCCCCCAAATGATCCCGAAAAAGTCCCCAAATGACCCCGACGAGATCCCGCACGGATCCCGAAAATCATCCAGAAATGATGCCGGAAGAGCCCCAAATGATCCCGAAAAAGTCCCCAAATGACCCCGACATACTCCAGAAAAGGTTCCGAAATGGCTCCGAGGGAATCAACGACGGATCGCGAAAACCATACAGAAATGATTCCGGAAGGATCCCAAAATGATCCCGAAATAGTCCGGAAATGACCCAGATGGGATCCCGCACAGATCCAGAAATGATCCCGGAAGGGTCCAAAAACTATCCCGGAAAAGTAACAAAAAATCCCGAAATGGATCCTACGGCATCCCGGACGGATCCAGAAATGATCTCGGAAGGGTCCCCAAATGATCCCAAAATGGTCCCGAAATGACCCTGATGGATCCGGCAAACCATCAAGAGATTATGCCGGAAGGGTCCCCAAATGATCCCGAAATAAAACAGAAAAGTCACGAAACGACCCCTAGAGGATCACCAAATGATCCCGTATTAGCCCCGAAAAAGTCCCAAAATGACCCTGACGGGATCCCGAAAGGATTCCGAAAACAATACAGAAATGATGCCGGAAAGGTCCTCAAATGATCCCTTAATAGTCCCGAAATGACCGTGACGGGATCCCGACAACTATCCATAAATGATGCCGAAAGGGTCCGCAAATGATCCCGTATTAGTCGAAAAAAAGTCCCGAAAGGACCGCGACGGGATCCCGGACGAATCCCAAAAACCATCCAGAAATGATGCCGGTAGGTACCCCAAATTATCCCGAAATAGTCCCGAATTGACCTCGTCGGCATCCCGGACGGATCCCGAAAATTATCCAGAAATGATGCCGGAAAGGTTCCCAAATGATCCCCTAATAGTCCCGAAATTACCCTAATGGGATCCCGGACGGATCCCGAAAACCATCCAGAAATGATGCCGAAAGGGTTCCCAAATGATCCCGTATTAGCCGCGAAAAAGTCCCGAAATGACCCCGACGGGATCCCGGACGTATCCCGAAAACCATCCAGAAATGATGCCGAAAGGGTTCCCAAATGATCCCGTATTAGTCGCGAAAAAGTCCCGAAATGACCCCGACGGGATCCCGGACGGATCCCGAAAACCATCCAGAAATGATGCCGGATGAGCCCCAAAATGATCCCGAAAAAGTCCCCAAATGACCCCGACGAGATCCCGGACGGATCCCGAAAACCATCCAGAAATGATGCCGGAAGAGCCCCCAAATGATCCCGAAAAAGTCCCCAAATGACCCCGACGATATCCCGGACGGATCCCGAAAACCATCCAGAAATGATGCCGGAAGAGCCCCCAAATGATCCCGAAAAAGTCCCCATATGACCCCGACGACATCCCGCACGGATCCCGAAAACCATCCAGAAATGATGCCGGAAGGGTCCCCAAATGATCGCGAAATAGTCCCGAAATGATTCCGGAATAGTCCCGAAAATGTTCCAAAATAACCCCGACGGGATCCCGGACGGATCCCGTAAACTATACAGAAATGATCCCGGAAGGGTCCCAAAATGATCCCGAAAAAGTCCCGAAATTACCCCGGCGTAATCCCGGACCGATCCCGAAAACCATCCAGAAATGATCCCGGAAGGGTCTCGATAGGACCCTTACGGGATTACAAATAAGGTGAAGCTAATTATAAAACCATGTTAATAAGGCAGCAGGCGTATTGGAGCGAATAAAAAGTTAGATAGAAACATACAGGTAAAGCTAATAAAAGCGTGCTAATAAAAACAATTGATGGAGGGCGGATGGCGGGAGTAGAGGAGAGGACCACTGATCGTTCCTCCAAAATTGTCTAGATATCGTTCTGTATGTACCAGATACCAAAAACTATTGATTTAGGAGAAAATTTAGATTGAGTTATAACAATTTATGGATTTTACACCAGAGGGGGTGATAAAGGGGGGCGGGCGGAGGGTGTCACTGCTTACTTTGTAAGCCCTCGACTTATTTGGCCCCTTGAGTCTGTGATATTGGTGAAGGCCAGTATACGTAAAGTTATAATGTGTAAAAATTATGAAAAATAATTTCTCGAAGGGGTCGTGGGACCCCCACCCCTCTTTCCATGTTCGAAAAAAATTTCGCTAGTAGACTACTGTCTGTGTCCCAAATTTCATCAAAATCCGTGTAGCCATTCTGGCGTGATTCAGTCGCAAAGACGAAAAAATATAATAATTAAATTATAACTGTTCCTAGGGGGCGGGGACCACGGCCCTTTTGAAAAATATATAGCTAGTAGATCCTTCTAGACTATTGGCTATATGTGTGCAAAATTTCATCCAAATCGGTCCAGCCGTTCTTGCGTTATTGAGTCACAAAGACAAACGTCTGGACAAACATCCAAACATCCAAACATCCAAACATCCAAACATCCAAACATCCAAACATCCAAACATCTTAACATCCAAACTTTGCCATTTATAATATATATTAGATTAGATTAGATTAGATATTAGAGTAGATATTAGATTAGATAGATTAGAATTAGATTTTTCCAGAGCAATTAAATTCTGCAGCTAGTAGAATTTTCTCCAGCAACCAATTAAAGAAATCGCACGATAGAGGGTCACCCTCTCTGAAACCTCGTTTAGTTTCGAACGACTCGAAGAGGGTTTTACCAATTCTAACTGAGCTGATGGTGTTGCTCAACGTTAGTTTTGCGGGCAAACCAAAAAAATATTTTCCCGGGCGCAAGAAAACCTCACTACGTCACTGATCGTCCGAGGTCTTTTTGTTTTTTAATCTGGTTATTGATATTCTGATTTCGTCATAGTCGGGTGGAGGAACATAAGTTTATCGATTGCGGGCTCAAAGTTGGGCGATAGGTACATCGCTGTCTCCATTTGGAAGGTCAGAGAAGTGTTCCCTGCACAATCTAAGTACTCTCTGAACATCGGTTAAAAGGTAACCGTTTTCATTCTGACAGTATTTTACCCCGGACTAAGAACTTTTCGTCTGTCGTCGAATTTGTTTGCTAAAACATGCAGGCGTCATTCGTGGTGACTAACAGCTCATGCTCCTCACACTCATGCCTTTCTGCCTATGCTTTTTTCCTCCTGCAAAGGCGTCTCACTTTCTCTTTAAAATCGCAGTAGCATTCACATACTCTTCTTGTTGTTTACTTTGAAAATATACACAGCAGCTTAACACATTTTTTTCATAATTACTAGGCAGACCCGAATTGCTAGCATCGGATCACTTAAATTCCCTTCGAATTGTGCAGGACAATTTCGAATTACATATTGGCCAAGAGGTATGTTATTATAATCATATCTTTCTAAGAAATTTAAACTATAAATTTTATTTATATTTTGCAGCTAATCCCGGAACTGGAGCGATTGATTGGAATAATCTTAGGTACAAAGTTCTAACTCTTGATTCACAGAAACTTATCATCTATGCCTGCCAGAATTTTCCATCGGGTTCAGAGCACGCTGGTTAGTAAGTTTTGATTTAACTAATCATTTCGATGTTTGTGTGTGTCCGAACGCCGCCAGACCAGGTCCCTATTAAGCATGTTCGTCACCGAAAGCTAATGGTCTGTCTGCAAGATCATTTGAGCGATATAAATATAAATAGAAGCGGTTTTCTTATTGGTGGAAAATCAGTTGTACAATTCTTATTTTACTAAAAATTATTTTCGCCAACTTATTCTCATTCTCTATGCCACAAAGGCAGTAAAGAAGATATAGGAGCTCACGCTAATACGACTCTCTCACATACATGACATGTATTTTAAAATGTATTGCAATGTATAGTTGATCTGGCCGATCCGTGAGGACGTCAAATAGGATGAATGAGCCCGCCGTTTTTTACTAATTATTTTTATTTTTATAAGTTTTTTTCTAAATTTACATATTTCTTTCTTCTTTTAAATAAATTTTTTTTACCAATATTCTTTACTAATTTTAATGAAATCAAGGCTTCGTTCTACTTTGTTAAATTTTCACAAATTTTATGAATTTTTTTGTTCTTGTTACTAATTACTTGTTTTTATTTTTTATACTTATTTCAAAAAATTACTTAGTTTTCATACTCAGCTGTACTTGTACGCAGAGTATTATAACTTTGATTGGATAACGGCTGGTTGTACAGGTATAAAGGAACCAAGATAGATATAGATTTCCGTATACTCGTATCAAAATCATCAGTGTCGAAAAAAATGCGATTGAGCCATGTCCGTCCGTCCGTCCGTCCGTCCGTCGATGCGTTAACACGATAACTTGAGTAAATATTGAGATATCTTCACCAAATTTGGTACACGAGCATATCTGGACCCAGAATAGATTGGTATTGAAAATGTGCGACATCGGATGGTAACCACGCCCACTTTTTATGTATATAACATTTTTATACTCAGTTGAGCAGAGCTCACAGAGTATATTAAGTTTGATTGGATAACGGTTGGTTGTACATATATAAAGGAATCGAGATAGATATAGACTTACATATATCAAAATAATCAGGATCGAAAAAAAATTTGATTGAGCCATGTCCGTCCGTCCGTCCGTCCGTCCGTTAAAACGATAACTTGAGTAAATTTTGAGGTATCTTGATGAAATTTGGTATGTAGGTTCCTGAGCACTCATCTCAGATCGCTGTTGAAAATGAACGATATCGGACTATAACCACGCCCACTTTTTCGATATCGAAAATTTCGAAAAACCGAAAAAGTGCGATAATTCATTACAAAAGACCGATAAAGCGACGAAACTTGGTAGATGAGTTGAACTTATGACGCAAAATAGAAAATTAGTAAAATCTTGGACAATGGGCGTGGCACCGCCCACTTTTAAAAGAAGGCAATTTAAAAATTTTGCAAGCTGTAATTTGGCAGTCGTTGAAGATATCATGATGAATTTTGGCAGGAACGTTACTCTTATTACTATATGTACGCTTAATAAAAATTAGCAAAATCGGAGAAGGACCACGCCCACTTTTAAAAAAATTTTTTTAAAGTAAAATTTTAACAAAAAATTTAATATCTTTACAGTATATAAGTAAATTATGTCAAGATTCAACTCCAGTAATGATATGGTGCAACAAAATGCAAAAATAAAAGAAAATTTAAAAATGGGCGTGGCTCCGCCCTTTTTGATTTAATTTGTCTAGGATACTTTTAACGCCAGAAGTCGAACAAAAATTAACCAATCCTTTTGAAATTTGGTAGGGGCATAGATTTTATGGCGTTAACTGTTTTCTGTGAAAATGGGCGAAATCGGTTGATGTCACGCCCAGTTTTTATACACAGTCGTCCGTCTGTCCTTCCGCATGGCCGTTAACACGATAACTTGAGCAAAAATCGATATATCTTTACTAAACTCAGTTCACGTACTTATCTGAAATCACATTATCTTGGCATGAAAAATGAACGAAATCCGACTATGACCACGCCCACTTTTTCGATATCGAAAATTACGAAAAATGAAAAAAATGCCATAATTCTATATCAAATACGAAAAAACGGATGAAATATGGTAAGGTAATTGGATTGCTTTATTGACGCGAAATATAACTTTAGAAAAAACTTTATAAAATGGTTGTGTCCATAGTAAGTAGAAGAAAATGAAAACGTTCTGCAGGGCGAAATAAAAAACCCTTAAAATCTTGGCAGGTATTACATATATAAATAAATTAGCGGTATCCAACAGATGATGTTCTGGGTCACCCTGGTCTATATTTTGGTCGATATCTGGATAACGCCTTCACATATACAACTACCACCACTCCCTTTTAAAACTCTCATTAATACCTTTAATTTGATACACATATCGTACAAACTCATTCTAGAGTCACCCATGGTCCACCTTTATGGCGATATTTCGAAAAGGCGAATACCTATAGAACGAAGGCCCACTCCCTTTTAAAAATACTCATTAACACCTTTCACTTGATACCCATATCGTACAAACAAAGTCTAGAGTCACCCCTGGTCCAGAAAGGCCCACTCCCTCTTAAAATACTCATTAACTCCTTTCGTTTGATACCCATATTGCACAAACGAATTCTAGAGTCACCCCTGGCCCACCTTTTTGGCGATATCTCGAAACGGCGTCCACCTATGGAACTAAGGATTACTCCCTTTTAAAATACTCATTAACACCTTTCATTTGATACCCATATCGTACAAACGCATTCTAGTGTCACACCTGGTCCATCTTTATGGCGATATCTCGAAAAGGCGTCCACCTATAGAACTAAGGCCCACTCCCTCTTAAAATACTCATTAACTCCTTTCGTTTGATACCCATATTGCACAAACGAATTCTAGAGTCACCCCTGGTCCACCTTTATGGCGATATCTCGAAAAGGGGTCCACCTATAGAACTAAGCCCCACGCCCTTTTAAAATAATCATTAACACCTTTCATTTGATACCCATATCATACAAACAAATTCTAAAGTCACCCCTGGCCCACCTTTATGGCGATATCTCGAAAAGGCGATCACCTATAAAACGAAGGCCCACTCCCTTTTAAAAATACTCATTAACACCTTTCATTTGATACCCATATTGTACAAACAAAGTCTAGAGTCACCCCTGGTCCACCTTTATTGCGATACCTCGAAAATGCGTCCACCTATAGAACTAAGGCCCACTCTCTCTTAAAATACTCATTAACTCCTTTCGTTTGATACCCATATTGCACAAACGCATTCTAGTGTCACACCTGATCCATCTTTATGGCGATATCTCGAAAAGGCGTCCACCTATAGAACTAAGGCCCACTCCCTCTTAAAATACTCATTAACTCCTTTCGTTTGATACCCATATTGCACAAACGAATTCTAGAGTCACCCCTGGTCCACCTTTATGGCGATATCTCGAAAAGGGGTCCACCTATAGAACTAAGCCCCACGCCCTTTTAAAATAATCATTAACACCTTTCATTTGATACCCATATCATACAAACAAATTCTAAAGTCACCCCTGGCCCACCTTTGTGGCGATATCTCGAAAAGGCGAACACCTATAAAACGAAGGCCCACTCCCTTTTAAAAATACTCATTAACACCTTTCATTTGATACCCATATTGTACAAACAAAGTCTAGAGTCACCCCTGGTCCACCTTTATTGCGATACCTCGAAAATGCGTCCACCTATAGAACTAAGGCCCACTCCCTCTTAAAATACTCATTAACTCCTTTCGTTTGATACCCATATTGCACAAACGAATTCTAGAGTCACCCCTGGTCCACCTTTATGGCGATATCTCGAAAAGGGGTCCACCTATAGAACTAAGCCCCACGCCCTTTTAAAATAATCATTAACACCTTTCATTTGATACCCATATCGTACAAACGCATTCTAGAGTCAACCCTGATCCACCTTTATGGCTATATCCCTAAATTGCGTCCGCCTATAGAACTATAGCCCACTCCCTCTTAAAATACTCTTTAATACCTTTCATTTGATACACATGTCATACAAACACATTCCAGGGTTTCCCTCGGTTCATTTTCCTACATGGTTATTTTCCCTTATGTTGTCACCATAGCTCTCAACTGAGTATGTAATGTTCGGTTACACCCGAACTTAACCTTCCTTACTTGTTTTTTGATTATTTCGTAAATAATACACCTAGAATGTTAGAACTTGACGTGTGAAAATTTTCAAAACTTTTTTAAAATGGGCGTGGTACCGCCCACTTGTGATAAAATCAATTTTACAAATATTATTAATCATAAATCAAAAATCGTGAAACCTATCGTAAAAAAATTCGGCAGAGAGGTTGCCTTTACTATAAGGAATGCTTTGAAGAAGAATTAACGAAATCGGTAAAGGGCCACGCCCACTTTTATATAAAAGATTTTTAAAAGGGTCGTGAACAAATAAAATAAGCCATATCGTTTCAAAAAATAGCTTTATATGAATAGCATTTCATTTCCCAAGTTTCGGGAGCCATAACTCGAAGAAGAATTAGTTCAGAATAGAACCATATGTACACACCACATGCAGCCTTGTAACAATATTAAGAACACAAAACAAACAACAACAGCATTTCAAGTGTACAGCTGGGTATGTAATGTTTGGTTTCACCCGAACTTAGACTTCCTTGCTTGTGTTTACTAATTATCTCCAAAAAAATTCTTTGTTTATTTATTTTACTACTTCTAAATAAAAAAGTTATTTTTCGAATTTTTTTTATCAAATATCTGTACTCGTTTTAATTAAATCAAGTTTTTATCTATTTCTATTTTTCTTTTTATTAACAAGTTTTATAAGTTCTTAAATTTTTTTACTCCTTTATGGCTACTTATTTTTATCAAATACATTTTTAATAATTTATCAAACTACTTGTGCTTTTCATCATATTGTGGTGAACTAAATAAAGTAAACAGAAATCAGCTGTCTAGTGCAAGAATCGTGAAATGGAAAAAACGTAAGACGAAAAAAATCATAGTTTTTTCAAGGAAATCAAAAGTGGAACGTGCTACGCATGAGCAATTGGAGCAATATGTCTCATTTTATGCTGCTAACCCCGAAATGGAAATAGGAAAAAATAATCCGCTGGATTTTTGGGGGTCATTTCGGCATGACTTTGGGGACTCCCTCGGGTCATTTGGGGGTTATTCCTGGATCATTTTGGGGACTCCCTCAGGGTCATTTAGGGGTCGTTCCGAGATGTTTATGGGGACTCCCTCGGTATATTTCCGGGGAGGTTTTGGCGACTCCGTCGGGTTCATTTGCGGGTCGTTCCGGGATCTTTTTGGGGACTCTCTCGGGGTCATTTGGGGCACATTCTGGGATGGTTTTGGGGACTTCTTCGGTGTAATTTGGGGTACCTTCCGGGATGGTTATGAATACTCCCTTGGGGTGATTTGGGAGACATTCCGGGATGGTTTTGGGGACTCCCTCGGGGTCTTTTAGGGGTCGTTCTGGGATTTTTTTGGGGACTTCCTCGGCGACATTAGGGGGACATTCTGAAATGATTTTGGGGATTCCATTGGGGTCCCTTGGGGTAATTTGGAGGACCTTCCGGAATGGTTATGGGGACTCCCTCGAGTTAATTTGGTGGACATTGGGGACTCCCCAAAACCATCCCGGAAGAACCCGAATTACCCCGAGAGGGTCTCCGAAAAGATCCCGGAACGACCCCCAAATGACCCAGGGAAGACCCCGAGGGAGTTTCAAAAACCACCCAGAAATTACCCCAAAAATCCAATTCTCAAAAGTTGTAGAAAAATTTGGATCCCAATTTGATTCTCTGCATTGTTCATTCATCATGTTTGTGATGGGTTTGGGAATTCTAATTAAAAATCCCAAATTAACGTTAGCCTTGTTCTCAAATCTGACACGTTAGCTCTAAAAAGAAACTCAAACAACAATTGGTAGGCAAGTTTTTAATATGAGATTTTCACCAACTCTCAAATTAACATTAAGCAAAAAACAGCTGTATTGTTGGGCTTCGAGTATTATGTATTTGCAATATGTTTTAGCTATTTTTTCTACAAAATATTGGAATGCAGAAAGAACAATGACAATGAACATCGTAATAATTTCGTTAACAAACCAAATTCCAAAAGGGATGTGGGTAAATAATTCCCGCACTTATCTTCAACATAGTCTTTGAACCAAAAGTCTACATAATGGATTAGAGTTCAACAATCCATTCTTTAATAAAATTTGAAGAATGCTGCACAAATGGACGAACGTAGTCACAATTTTACATGCCATTCAAAAATCATATATAAACATATTTATAACATTATTTTCTCTTCCAAAATTTAGAACTCGTTTGGGTTTATACACGACAGCCTGATGTATTGTTTCCTATTGAAATCGCGTGCATGGCTGCTTTAAGGACCCAAGGGATTAACGTAAGGGAACTCTACCGTATCTATCACGTGGAATGCGAAGGTTATGAAATCCCACGAGCTGCAGCACCTTTGCTTGTTATACACATCTAGTTTTCATTTGTAATTGTCAGAAACTTTATTATAAAACTGAAAAATTTTGAAACTGATTACAAAATAGAGAATTATGAAATATTTTACATTTGTAATTTGTTTGTTCGGTAATTTTATTGACACTGTACGATATGGCTAGACACCGCATTGCGTAGGGTGGTAATAAGCATAGAGAAATCCCTGGAATATAAGGAGTGTGCTCTAGGAGTCTTCTTGTACATTGCCGGGGCTTTCAATAATGTTGCAAAATTGGCGATTATGGATGGTCTTAATTACATTAAAGTACATCCTGCCTTAATCAGATGGATCGACTGCATGTTAAATTGCAGAAAGATTACATCACAATGGGGATTGTACGAGGCCACGAAATCAGTGGACAGGGGCACGCCGCAGGTAGGGGTGCTATCACCTCTGCTGTGGATGCTGGCCATCAACCAACTGCTCAGGCGATTCGATGAGGGGCCGTAGTACTTACGGCTTACGCAGATGACGTTGCAATTGTCATAAGTGGAAAGTGCCTTCCAACGATTAGTTCTTTGATGGATCGGGCGCTTCGGGATATTCATACCTGGGCATCTAATGTCGGGTTGAAAGTCAATGCGTAGAAGACGGATATGGTCTTGTTTACAAAGAGGTACAAAGTCCGAAATTTGACCAGGCCTAAGTTGGGAGGGGTGACCTTAGAGGATAAACCTTGCACAAAATATCTAGGAATCATCCCAGACAATAAGATGTCATGTAAGCTCAACGTGGAGGAGAGGGTCAGGAAGACTTCAACGCCACTCTATGCATGTTAAAGAATGCTGGGGTGTACGTGGGGCCTATCGCCCTCTCTTTCTCATTGTGTTTTTACAGCGATTGTAAGCCCTATTCTATACTATGGAGTTCTTGTTTGGTGGAAAGCCACACAAAAAACAACATACCTCAAAAAATTAGAGGGGGTATGCAGACTATCAATGCTTAGCATTACGGGAGCCCTGAAAACAACCCACACAGCTGCACTGTATGCCATTCTGTACATTCCACCTGTAGACCTGGTAGCAAAGAACAATGCATTAACGACCGCAACCAGGCTCGGTGCCTCGGGACAGCTAGAGCGCCGACCATATGGCCATAGTAGTACAGCGTCATCAATCACAAGACGAACAGACTACCTGATTCCCTATCTGCGCTTCGAGGGAGATCTTAAGTCCACAATAGAGGTGGACGGTTGGCACAAGGGTGCGCAAATGGCGGACGAGGCGATACATGTGTACACCGGTGGTTCCAAAGTAGTGGAAGGAGTAGGGTCTGCTGTATACTGTGCTGATCCGGCAATTAGCAGATCCTACAGGCTGCCGGATTACTGTAGCGTTTTCTAAGCGGAAATATTAGCCGTAACCAAAGCAGTAGAAACCCTGGAAGAGAATAGCTTAAGCTGCAAACGTGTTACCTTTTATATTGACAGTCAAGCAGCAATTAAGGCAATAATCTCGCATAGCACAGCATATAAGTGCATGTTAGAGTGTAAGTAGTCTCTAGAGAGAAGGGGGACAGAGAGAAGCATACATCTAAATTGGATCCCAGGGCATATGGGAATAGATGGGAATGAAAAAAGAGAAGAGCTAGCTAAAAGTGTCCCATCCCTTGAAGCTTGCTCCGTAGACGTCCCAATGGACTGGGCGAGATTAAGCAAAAGCCAGAGGTGCACATGATCGACCAAGCGGGAAAGGCGTGGGTTCATGCGCGGTGCTGTAGGTCTTACAACCTTAGATTAAGAAAGTTGCTTCTATCATTAAAAAGAGAGGACTGTAGACTCATGACAGGTATTCTGACTGGACACTACCTTCTGGCGTCACATGCCTTTAAATTAGGCTTGGTCAGTGATAGCAGATTTAGGAAGTGCGGGTTGGAGGTGGAAACCATCGAGCTTGTTCTGTGCTCGTGCCCTGTACTTGCCAGGCTAAGACTCCAGCTGTTAGGAGTGACGCAGCTGTCAGGTCTAGAAGCAGCAAGTGGCTGAAATCCTAGGAAGCTTCTAGTATTTGTCAAGAGGACGGAGTTATTTTATAACATAGGTCCTCGTTTTTGATAGGGTTTTTCAGTTTGGTCGTTAAAACAAACTTCTGGTAACACTACGGACCCAATCAGTCTACGTGAGGTCCTCATGGAACGGCCAGTTAAATCTAACCCAAACTTACGATATGGCTGATCTAAGGTTGGCGATTACGACATTTCATCGCGATAAACACGAGCTGTGAAAATATAGAATGCAGCTTATTATGAAGATGGAAAAGGTTTGGGATTTCATTGAAAGTCCTGTTCGTGAAACTCGAGATGCCTCATGGAAGCAAAGAGACACGAATGCTTCAATTATTATTGGATTGACGGTTGAAGATACGGAAACCTTTCGGATAAGGTTAGGTTAGGTTGAACTGGCCGGTCCATGAGGAAATAAAAAAAGATTCAATGAGTCCGTAGATTTACCAAAAGTTTGTTTTAACGAACAACTGACAAACCCTATCAAAAACCAGGACGTATGTTATAAAAAACCTCCCTCCTCTTGGCGTATACTAGAAGCTTCCTAGGACTTAAGCCAATTTCTGCTTCTAGATCTGACTGCTGTATAACTCCTGGAGTCTCAGCCTGCCAAGCGCAGGGCAAGAGCACAGAATGTGCTCGATCGTTTCCTCCTCCAGTCCGTACTTCCTACATCTGCTATCACTGACCAAGCCTAATTTAAAAGCATGTGACGCCAGAGGGCAGTGTCCAGTGAGAATACCCGTCATGAGTATACAGTCCTCTCTTTTTAATGATAGAAGCAACTTTATTAGTCTAAGGTGGTAAGACCTACAAATAATTTTCGACACTTTACAGCCCCGCGCGTGAAACTACGCCTTTCCTCTCGCCCAGTCTAATTGAGAGCTTCAAGGGATGCGCCTTCTTTAGCTTGTTCATCCGCTTTTTCATTCCCATCTATTCCCTTATGCCCTGGGACCCAATATAAATGTATGCTTGTCCCTGTCCCAATTCTCTCCAGAGACTGCTTACACTCTAACATGCATTTAGATACTGTGCTATGCGAGATTATTGTCTTAATTGCTGCTCCACTGTCAATATAAAAGTTAACACATACAGTTGTCTGTTTAAATATTTGTTCCTAACTAATGCATTTTATTTTTGTGATTGAGTAAAAACAAGAAACTAAATCAGCTGATAATCTGATAGGAAGGGTCTCCAAAATCTCCCGGAATAGTCCCAAAAAAACCGGAAATGACAACGACACGATTATCCAGATAACCACACAGAAATGATCCCTGAAGGGTACCAAAATGATCCCGAAATAGTCCCGAAAAAGTTCCGAAATGACCCTCACGGGCTCCCGGTCGGATCTCAAATAACATCCAGAAAATATACAGGAAGGGTCCCTAAATTATTCCGACATATGTAGTTCAGAATAAGTTCCGAAATGACCCCGAGGCGATCCACGAAAGATCGCGAAAACTATGTAGAAATGATCCTGGAAGGTTCCGAAAATGATCCCGAAATAGTCCAGAAAGGACCTCGATGGGATCCCGCATGGATCCAGAAATGATCCCGGAAGGGTCCCAAAACTATCCCAAAAAAGTAACAAAAAAATCCTGAAAGGACTCCCAAAAAAGGACTCCCCAGAAAGGGTCCCCAAATAATCCCATAATGGTCCCAAAATTACCCTGACGGATCCGGCAAACCATCAAGAAATGATGCCGGAAGGGTCTCCAAATGATCCCGAAATAATACAGAAAAAGTGACGAAATGATCCCTAAAGGGCCCCAACATATCCCGAAAGTGTCCCGAAAACCATCGAGAAATGATCCCGAAATAGTCCCGAATAAGTCCCGAAATGACACAGACGGGATCTCGAACGGATCCCTAAATGACCCTGACTTGATCCCGGACAGATGCGGAAATCCGAATGATCTTGGAAGGGTCCCAAAATAGTCTCGGAAAAGTCCAGAAATTACACTGACGTGATCCCGGACGAATCGTGAAAACCATCCTTAAATGATCCCGAAATGATCCTGACGGGATTCCGTACGAATACCGAAAACCATCCAGAAATGCTGCCGAAAGACTCCTCACATTATCCCGTATTAGTCCAGAAAAAGTCCCGAAATGACCCCGACGGGATTCCTGACGGATCCAGAAACCCATACAGAAATTATGCCGGAAGGGACCCCAAATGACCCCGAAAAAGTCACGAAATAACCCCGACAGGATCCCGGATGGATCCCGAAATCCATACAGAAATGATGCCAAAAATACTCCAAATCATCACGAAATAGTCCCGAAGAAGTCCCGAAATGACCCCGACGGTATCCCGAAAACAATCCAGAAATGATGGCGGAAAGGTCCTCAAATGATCCCACAATAGTCCCGAAATGACCCTGACGGGATCCCGGACGGATCCCGAAAACTATCCAAAAATGATGCCGGAAAGGACCCCAAATGATCCCGTATTAGTCGAGAAAAAGTCCCGAAATGACCCCGACGGGATCCCGGACGGATTCCGAAAACCAATATAAATGATGCCGGAAGGGACTCCAAATGATCCCGAAAAAGTCCTGAAATGACCCCGACTGGATCCCGGACGAATCCCGAGAACCATCCAGCAACGATGCCGGAAGGGTCCCCGAATGATCCCGAAAAGACACCGACGGGATCCCGGACGAATACCGAAAACTATCCAGAAATTATGCCGGAAAGGTCCTCAAATGATCCCCTAATAGTCGCGAAATGACCCTGAGAGGATCCCGGACGGATACCGAAAACCATGATGCCGGAAGATCGCCAAATGATCCCGAAATAGCCCCGAAATGACCCCGACGGGATCCCGGACTGATCCCGAAAACCATCCAGAAATGATGCCGAAAGGGTCCCCAAATGATCCCGTATTACTCGCGAAAAAGTCCTGAAATTACCCCAACGGCATCCCGAAAACCATACAGAAATGATGCCGGAAAATACCCCATACTGCCAAAAATGCAGATAACGTAAAAAGTCTAAATGCCGCCCCGTGGTTGGTATGAACGATAATTTGGAGCTTGATGTGGTTGCTAAGAAAAGATAGATTCACCTCTCTTATTTTAAAAATACCGTCAAAGGAGAGTATATTATCTCTTACGTAACAAAGCACACTGGGATTACTCGCGACCATCTATCGTGTTTTGCGCTTGTGAAGAAAGATGCAAATATCAATGAATTAAGGCGCATAAGCTTCAAACTCGGTGTATCTCCATGTCACTATGATGCCATATTTGATGCAAAGCTATGGACTGCTAATGTTAAAATCCGTCCATTTCAGTCTTTTCAAGAGGGAGCGGAGAATGTCGAAACGAGCTAACTGGCTCAATATCACTTGAATCATTTTCAATATACTATCAAAATTCAAGTGTTATACGAACAAAATCAAATGAATTTAGGATTGCTTCATCATTACGTGAATATGATATTGTTGCTATCACCGAAGCCTGGCTTTGTGCACAACCATTACACTGTTTATCGCCATGATAGATGCCCTATTGCTAGTGGCTGCGCTCGAGGTGGAGGAGTGTTATTAGCAGCTAAAACAAGCCTAAATAGCAGTTTGTTAGTTTTGCCCTTTGCTGATATGTTAGTCGAACAAGTCTGCATAGATGTATCAATTTCAAATGACAAACATATTTACATCTTGATATCATATATACCGCCTAACTCTAGTTTTAATGTTTATGAACAACATATTAATACATAAAATTTGTCAGTGAATCTGTTGCACTAAATGGGCAGATAATAGTTATGGGTGATTTTAACTTACCTGACATTATTTGGTCATTTGACAATGGCTGGCTACTACCTTTTAATATTAAATCCGATATTGAATCTTCTGTCACTAGTTTTTTCTTATCTAACAATTTTCAACAATTAAATTAGTTTGCAAATTCTAATGATAAAATATTGGATTTAGTATTAGCAACAGAAGATCTCAAATTAGCATGTGAATTGAATTTGTCACCTATATCACGTAAGACAATTCATCATAAAGCTTTAACTATTAAATTCGAATTTCTAAGTTTTCAGCGACTTAATGTGAACCACGAACCTTTATTATCTTTTAGAAAAGCCAACTTCGATGCATTGAATAACTCTCTTTATTGCACGAACTGGGATTTCATAGAAGATCCAGACTTAATATATACAAATATTTGTGACATTCTTTCTGATGCCGTCACCAAGTTTGTTCCTTTGAAATCCTCTAAGCCCAAAAATAAACCGCCTTGGTTCAACGCGGAATTAAGCCATCTAAAGAATATTAAAAATAAGGCTCTAAAAAAATACAGAATTTCAAAGTCTCCCGTGGACTTTCATAATTTCAACAATTATAAAAGCGAATTTGACAGACTTCATAAATATCTCTTTAATCAATATATAACCAAAATTGAAGACAGACTGAAACTCAATCCGTATTCGTTCTCGATTTACGTGAACTCTAGGCGTAAATCATGCGGCATACCTGATAGAATGGAATACAAAGGCTGTGTATCCAATACTACGCTAGAGACTTGCAATCTGTTTGCCTCATTTTTTCAAGAAGTTCATGAAAGCTACCAGTCCGAAGACACTCCTTCTACAATTTCAAGACCAACTGATTTTAATTTTATTAACGCATTTACTATCACTGAGGGTGATGTTGCAGATGCAATCTTAGACCTTAAACCAAGCTTCAACTGCACTAATGGTCTGCCCCCAATATTTTTCATTTGGTGCGTGGATTCTCTAGTAAAACCAATCACCAAACTCTTTAAGACATGTTTACGACAAGGAATATTCTTAGATTGTTGGAAGTCATGCTCAATTGAACACATCTTCAAATCTGGAAACAAAAGCCTCATCTCCAACTATCGAGCTATAGTAAAGCAGAGGGTCTTTCCAAAAATTTTCGATCACATACTTAACAAAAAACTTCTGGAACATGTTCAGCATGCCCTAACTAGCTGCCAACATGGGTTTTTGCCAGATAAATTAATAGTCACTAATCTATCTCTTATTTCACACAACATTATCACTGCAATGGAACAATATTCGTAACTCGATGTCATATATACCGACTTCACAAAAGCTTTTGATAAAGTAGACCATAAAATTCTTTTACTGAAGATCAATAAATTTGGTGTTTCCGGCCCTTTATTGAGTTTTTCAGAAGTTTTCTTTTTGGTAGGAAATTGTCGGTGATAATAAACTCAATACGCTCGAACACTGAAGTCTATGCCACATCGGGTATTCCTCAAGGAACTCACATTGGCCCTCTGTTATTCTTACTCTTCATAAACGACTTACCGTCCTATATCATATCGTCAAAGCGCTTAATGTTCGCAGATGATGTTAAAATATTCCTCAATATTAACAGCTTTCTCGATTGCCAAAAACTTCAGCAAGACTTAAACATCTTCTTAAATTGGTGTACCATCAATAACCTAAGCCTAAACATTAGCAAGTGCTGCGTTGTCTCTTATTGCGGCCGCGCATATGTCTATACTTTCAACTATTCTCTGGATGGCGTTGATTTGTTGCGTAAATCCGAAATTAAGGATTTAGGAATTATCTTTGACACAAAATTAACTTTTTCTAAACATATTGATCTAGTCTCTTCTAAAGCGTACTCGATGGTGGGTATCATAATCAGGAACACCAAAGATTTTAAGGAATCTATGACTCTGAAAACACTCTATATTGCTTTGGTACGGAGTATTTTATACGATCATTTGGAACCCATACTATACAAAGTACTCTGATAAAATAGAGATGATCCAGAGGAAATTTACCAGATTTGCTATCTCTTGCGGACAGAAGGTCATATCTGTCGCTGTTATTTGCCTACAATATTTTATCTGGCAATATTGACTGCCCAGGTATATTTATTCTGTTTCGAGTTCAGGAATCTAATATAAATCTCAGAAATCCCAGAAAGTTTACTGAGGGTTCACATAGGTCGCTTTATTCTTATAATGAACTGATAGCCAGAATCATTCGCCTGTGTAACACATTCGCTCCGCAAATAAACTTTAACGACAGCCTTTATTGTTTTAAGTTAAGCATATTTGCACTATTTAATTAAATATGTAAACATGATCATAGTCTGTAAGAAATCTTGTTTCGATGACTGAAATAAATAAATAAATAAATAAATGATCCCGAAATAGGCCCGAAAAGTCCCGAAATGACCCAGAAATGATACTGGAAGGGTCCCCAAATGATCCCGAAATAGGTCCGTAATGATCCCGGAAACCAACAATAATTTTTCCTGAAAATACCCCGACGGAATGCCAGACGGATCCCGAAACCCATCCAGAAATGATGCCGGAAGGGTCCCCAATTGATCCCGGAATAGTCCCGAAAATGTCCCAAAATTACCCCGACGGGATGCTGGACGGATCCCGAAAACCATCCAGAAATGATACCGGAAGGGTCTCGATATGACCCTGACGTTGTAATTCCGTGAATAAAGTGAAGCTAATTACATTGGTTTACAGCCAAAATGCATCAGAGACGGCATTTCGAAATTCCTATGTAAAATCACCCTGATTCCTAAAATAAAGGTTATTTTTAAACGTTTTTATTTAGGTTGATTTGACTGGCATGAATTTAGTAATTGAAATTTAAGTAACTTCCCGATAAGCTACAGGCTTGAAACTTGGAGTATAGTTCAGAACCCGATGACAATGCAATAATATGAAAAAAATCGCCGCTAGGTGCCGCAAGAATCGAGATATTCACAAAAATCGCATTTGTGGCCCGATTTGGCTCATATTTAGAACCAGACCTGTTAAATAATGATTACTAATGGTAATGATTAGCCGTTCCATTGATTATTTTCTTGAAACGCCATTTAATGATTTCTTGCCATTATTTTCTATTTTTAATGATTACTTTTCAATTGATTAAAAACAAAAATAAAAAAAAAATCATGATTTTTTCCGATTATTGAAAATAATAAAAAAAAAATCAAAAATTAGAAAAAAATTTTAAATAATCAAAAGTACATACAAGTACATTTTAGGATGCAATGGTAAATCGTAAGCGCTTATCGAGGCGAATATATACATGCAACATATAGGGCGAATAGTATATAAGCGTTGATTCAAACATATTCTCATTGTATAAAATAATAATGGATTCATCCTTCAGTCAAGCTGTTTTGTATCAAAAATTAATATATCTGCTATTTTGGATTAAGTTATGGCTATGCACTGATTGTTTTGTAATCAAAGTTTATCATATTTTTCGCTTTATTTTAATAATATTGGTTTCATATCATCGCCACTATGTGAGTGTTCTTCGTCCAATTTAGAGAGCTTTATCATATATAGGCATTTTTCTTCGTTAATACTCAATTAAAAACACAAAATTTTTGTTTTCCGCCTTCGAATTATTAACACTGAGGTCAATCTAAGTCTTTTAGGGTGCGTGTTAGCAACCGACCTCTTTTATAGACTTTTAAAATGTATATATTGTAACGATTTACTGCAAATGCTCTTATTTGCAACCTTCTTCTAAGTTCGAATCACTAAACTCTTGAATAAATAACTCCAATATTTAATAATGCAAAATGGCTTTTATTAAAGCACTTCACAATAAATAACTCTACTATTGCTCGACAGATAGCGTGCTTAATCAAAACTGACTCTCGCGCCTCTACTGTTGGTGCTTTTGTACTCTGTGATTTCCTCGTTGCATCTTCTAGGCGCTTCCAGAATTTACTTAATTACTGCCATATAATTATAACTACAGATGCACGTGTATAGCTTATCATATGCGCGTGTATTTGTGAGCGACACTTCCACAATTACAATTGCATACTTTTGGGAGCATCTCAGATAAGATATCTGTTTGTGCATGTCTTCTCCGCTGCGTGTACGTACATACATATGTGTAGACATAATGATTGATTCGTTTATGTATATACATAATGATTGATTTATGGATGTATTATTAATATATATATAATAAAATTAATATATATTGTAACGAATATTAGCAGCACTAAGGGATACTATCATCTCTAAGCCGATGCTAAGCAGTGACTTGATGCACATCAATAATTCAATCATTATATCTACACATATGTACGTACACGCAGCGGAGAAGCAACGCACAAACACATGCAGATATCTTATCTGAGATGCTCCCAAAAGAATGCAATTATAATTGTGGAAGTGTCGCTGACAAATACACTTGCATATGAGAAGCTATACACGTGCATTTGTAGTTATAATTTTATAGCAGTAACTAAGTAAATTCTGGAAGCGCCTGGAAGATGCAACGAGGAAATCAAAGAGTATAAAAGGCAGCAACAGTAGAGGCGCTACAATCAGTTTTGAATTAAGTACGCTATCTGTCGAGCAATAGTAGTGTTATTGTACTTTAATAAAGGCCATTTTGCATTATTGAAAAGTGGAGTTATTTATTCAACAGTTTAGTGATTTGAACCTTAGTAGAAGATTTGAGATAAGGGGAATTGCAGTAAATTCGTTAAAATTGGTGTCAGAAGAAGAATTGTGGAATAAATTCCAGAGGACAACAAGGACATGGCAAAGTTAAGTAAATTGAAGATCCAACAACTGAAGAAGGAGTTGGAAAGCCGTGGATTGAATACAAAAATCGACAGTGTCATATCAACTGGCAGAACAGAAAACACATGTTGCAGAAATGTCGTCAGAAATAACATCGAAGATTAAAGCACGGGAAACACAAATTTCATCACAACTGGAAGAACAGAAGACATATTTGGCATCTCAACTGGAAGCCCAAGAGGCACGTATATCTGAAATGTCGGCACAAATTTCGGAACAGGTATCATCGCAGCTCTTCGTGAAACTGGAAGAGCAGGATGCAAAAATTTTACAACTCGAGGACAAAATTGATGCCGAGATAGAAGCGTTGAAAGGTCATATGGCGCAGTTACAACTAAAGCGCCCAGCTGTTTCAGCAAGCAATCCAAATGTAAAAACACCATCATTTGATGGTTCTGTTCCTTTCCAGCTCTTTAAGCTGCAGTTTGAGAAGACCGCAACAGTGAACAACTGGAATGCTGAAGATAAAGTTGCAGCTCTATTCGTAGCATTGAAGACGCCAGCAGCTGAAATCCTACAGACGATTCCTGAAGGAGAGCGGAACAACTATGAAGCATTGATGGCCGCTGTAGAGAGACGTTATGGAAGCGAGCATAGAAAACAGATATACCAAATTGAGTTGCAAAACCGTTACAAAAAAGCAAATGAGGCATTGCAGGATTTTTCTTCGGATGTTGAAAAATTGGCTCATCTTGCAAATGCGGGCCGTGGAATACACTGAAAGGGTAAAGATTCAGAGCTTTATAGACGGCATACGGGACGTCGAAACGAAGCGAGCCACATACGCGAACACAAAGCAAACATTTGCTGAAAAGGTATCCCATGCATTGACTCAGGAAACTGCCTCACTTTTGAGTAAGCCAGCGTACAAAGCCCATCGTGTGGAAGTAGAAAGGCCAGATTGGGTGGACACAATTTTGGAAGCACTGAAGGGATCACAACAGAAAAACTCTGGAGTTATGAAATGTTTCAAGTGCGGTAACCCAGGCCACATTGCACGTCATTGCAGCACCGGTCCTAATAGTTTCAACAATCTGGGTGGCCGTAAACGCAGAGCTGACGGAGATGAGCAAATCTCCAAGTCCACTCAATCGTTAAACTGAAGAGAGTCAGCCGCAAGGGGCGACAGCTGGCTCCCTCAATTGAATGCTCCATAATCTCTATCTCGCAAATTGGAAGAAGGTCAAGCAATCTTACTGTCGGAGGACATGTGGATGGAAAGGAACGTTTACTCACTGTAGATACGGGTGCATCCCATTCCATCATTCGATCAGATTTAGTTAACAAGAAGATAAGACCATTGCTTGGAGCAAGATTACGTACAGCCACGGGAGAGGACAGCCAGGTAATTGGAGAAGTAGATTATGGGACAACAAATTGTGGGTTGTCGAAGCAGCAAACAAATCAGCACTCAACATACTTGTAGGAAAAACCCTGGCTATGACAAAGCAAGATGGACGTATTCCGGTAAGAGTACTCCATGAGTTCAAGTCACCACTCAAACTTACCAAAGGAGCTATTTTGGGAAGATGCCAAGAGGCTGAATTAGTTATTAACTGCGAACAGCTCCAGGAACACGTTTCATCTAGTAATACTGATCTTTCAAATGACATCGCGGCATGGATGCAGGGGATAGGGGAAGCCTATCAGAGTAAGGCAAAACAACTGCTCCTAAAGTACGCGAGCATATTTGACCAGGATGGTTCCAAACCAGGCCGCACCAACGTTGTGAAACATCATATTGACACTGTAGATGCGAGGCTGATCCGTCAAACTCCACGTAGTGTTCCACTGGCGAAGCGGGAATTTGTGAGTCAACTCATATAAGAAATGAGCGACAGCGGCGTCACCGACCATCAGCTAGTCCATGGAGCTCACAGGTAGTACTTGTAAAGAAGAAGGATGGAAAAATGAGGTTTTGAGTGGACTACCGGAAGTTGAATGACGTTACGAAAAAGGATAGCTACCCATTGGCAAGAATTGACGACACTCTGGACTCGCTATCTGGTACGAAATGGTTTTCCACGCTGGACTTGAAAAGCGGCTACTGGCAAGTTGAGGTGAAGGAGGAAGATAAAGAGAAAACAGCCTTCAGTGTCGGTGATGGTCTTTGGCAATTTACAGTGATGCCTTTTGGACTTTGTAATGCACCGGCTACTTTTGAGAGACTCATGGACTAGGTACTGAAAGGACTACATTTGAAAACATGCTTGGTGTACCTGGGCGAAATCACCGTATTGGGCAAGAACTTTGATGAACATCTTAAGAACTTGGAGGAAGTTTTCCAGAGAATAGCTGGCGCTGGTCTGAAGTTGAGTCCCAAAAAGTGTGCGCTGTTTAAAAAGGAAGTAAATTATTTGGGTCACAGGGTAACGACAGAGGGCATCTGCACTGCGAACGAAAAGATAGAGGCTGTAAAGGATTTGCCAAGACCACATAACCTATATGAATTGAGAAGTTTCCTTGGGCTGTGCACATATTACCGCCGATTTGTACCAAATTTTTCCAGCGTAGCCCATAGCCTTTATGAGCTTACAAGAAAAAATAAAGCTTTTGAATGGAAGAAGGTGCAAGAAGTGGCTTTCCAAACACTGAAGGAGCGTTTGTGCACTGCCCCAATGTTAGCATATCCGATTCCAGGAGCAACATTTATTCTAGATACAAATGCGAGTGGATATGCTATAGGAGGCGTTTTGTCACAACTGGTCGATGGACAGCATATTACAGCTCTGAAAAACCAGAGAGGAACTACTGCGTTATGCGGAGAGAGCTGTTGGCATTGATAGAGTGCATTAAACATTTACACAAATACCTCTACGGCCAGCGATTCCGTGTCAGGACAGATCACGCAGCGTTGAAATGGCTTCTGCAGTTCCGTAGCCCGGAAGGACAATTGGCACGGTGGATAGAGCGACTACAAATCTATGACTTTTCCATTGAGCATCGAAAAGTAGTACCCATGGAAATACTGATGCAATGTCACGAAGACCATGTAGTTTGGAATCCAAGCACTGTTCAAAAGCCGAGGCTAAAGAAGACATTATATATGTCCGGCTAATGACTATAACGTTTACGGATGATTGGGACAAGGAACAACTAATAAAGTGTCAGCTAGAAGATACAGATCTCTCACATGTTATGCAAGGGCCCGAACGAAACGAAAGACCAAACAGAGAAGAAATGTCAGCAGAGAGTCCCAATGCGAAGTCATATTGGGCACAGTGGAACAGTTTAGAATTGATATCCGGTTGCCTTCATCGAGTATGGGAAAGTGAGGATGGTCAATGCAAAAAGAAACTGATAGTTGTTCCCAGAAAGAGGAATCCTGACGTGCTCAGCGAGCTGCATAATGGTCCAAGTGGAGGCCACCTTGAAATCACGAAGACGCTCAAGAAAATTGAGCAGAGATTCTATTTGGTTGGTTGTCGTCAGTCGGTCACCGAGTGGATTGCCAACTGCGAAGTTTGCAACAGAAAGAAAGGGCCCAAACACGAAGTCATGGCCAGATGAAGCAGTATATTTCAGGTGCACCATTAGAAAGGATCGCCATGAATGTCGCAGGCCCATTTCCTACTAGCAACCGCGGAAATAAATACGTACTGGTGGTTATGGATTATTTCAGCTAATGGCCAGAGGTATACCCAATCCCAAATCAAGAAGCGGAAACAGTAGCAGAAGTGGTTACAAAATGATTGGGTTGCAAGGTATGGTGTACCAATGGAGTTACATTCTGACCAAGGCAGGAATATTGAATCAGCTGTTTTCCAAGAAATATGCAAGAAGTTGGGCATTCGAAAAACACAGACAACTGCATTGCATCCTCAGTCCGATGGTATGGTGGAACTTTTCAATAGAACATTGGAGGAGCATTTAAGGAAAGTAGTAGACAAGTACCATAAGGGCATGAGACATTGGGCCAAACTCCCGCAAAGATAATTTTTGGCAATGACCTTCAACTGCCAGCAGATTTGAAGTATGGGATAGATGCCGATGCGGAGAGAAATGTCAAGAAATTCCCTGGTGTCTTGGAAGAAGAGCTGAGAGAGATACACGATCTGTTAAGGCAACGAGCAAAGATTATTAGTGACAAGATGAAAGCGAGGTACGATAAAGCAATTAATTCGGAAGGGTTTCAGGAAGGAGATTTGGTGCTGTTATACAACCCACAACGAAAAAAAGGTTTTTCCCGAAATTGCAGTGTAATTGGGAAGGCCCATACAAAGTTATAAAACGGATCAACGATGTAGTGTACCGCATACAAACCATTGGCAAACCACGAACCAAAATGAAAGTGGTTCATTTGGAGAGGCTAGCAGCGTTTAGATCGAGAGATTTGTCTTATTGGAACGATCAGACCTAGGTGGAGGGCAGTGTAACGAATATTAGCAGCACTAAGGGACACTATCATCTCTAAGCTGATGCTAAGCAGTGACTTGATACACATCAATAATTCAATCATTATATTTACACATATGTACGTACACGCAGCGGAGAAGAAACGCACAAACACATGCAGATACCTTATCTGAGATGATCCCAAAAGAATGCAATTATAATTGTGGAAGTGTCGCTCACAAATACACGCGCATATGAGAAGCTATACACGTGCATTTGTAGTTATAATTTTATAGCAGTTACTAAGTAAATTCTGGAAGCGCCTAGAAGATGCAACGAGGAAATCAAAGAGTATAAAAGGCAGCAACAGTAGAGGCGCTACAATCAGTTTTGAATTAAGTACGCTATCTGTCGAGCAATAGTAGTGTTATTGTACTTTAATAAAGGCCATTTTGCATTATTGAGAAGTGAAGTTATTTATTCAACAGTTTAGTGATTCGAACCTTAGTAGAAGATTTGAAATAAGCGGAATTGCAGTAAATTCGTTACAATATATTACTCACTTACTTAATTGGCGCTTAACCGCCTAAACGGTTATGGCCGTCCAACAAGGCGCGCCAGTCGCTCCACCAACCCGCGCCAATTGGTGACACCAAAGGAGTTTATCTCGTTTTCCACCTGGTCCTTCCAACGGAGTGGGTGCCGCCCTCTACCTCTGCTTCCATAGGCGGGTTCCGATAGAAACACTTTCTTGGCCGGAGCATCATCATTCATTCGCATAACATGGCCTAGCCAGCGCAGCCGCTGCGTTTTAATTCGCTGGACTATGTTGATGTCTGCGTATAGCTCGTACAGCTCATCATTAAATCTTCTTCGGTGCTCGCCATCGCCAACGCGTAGAGGTCCATAAATCTTTCGAAGAACTTTTCTTTCGAACACTCCCAAAGCCGCTTCATCTGCTGTTGTCATGGTCCATGCTTCTGCCGCGTACAGCAGGACGGGTACGATAAGTGACTTGTAGAGTATGATTTTCGTTCGCCGAGAGAGGACTTTACTTTTCAATTGCCTACCTAGTCCAAAGTAGCATTTATTGGCAAGATTGATTCTTCGCTGGATTTCAGTGCTGATGTTGTTGCAGTGCTGATGGTGTTGCTCAACGTCATTTTGCACAGCCGTATAAGTTTTACGGGGAAATCAAATTCAGACATAGCGGCATATAGGCAGCTCCTTTTCGTGCTGTCGAAGGCAGCTTTAAAGTCGACGAAGAGGTGTTGTGTGTCGATTCTCTTTTCACGGGTTTTTTCCAAGATTTGGCGCATTGTGAAAATCTGGTCGATGGTAGATTTACCAGGTCTGAAGCCGCACTGATAAGGCCCAATCAGCCGGTTCACGGTGGGCTTCAATCTTTCGCACAATACACTTAAAAGGACCTTATATGCGATATTAAGAAGGCTGACTCAACGATAGTTTTTGCATTTTGCAGTATCCTCCTTCTTGTGGACTGGGCAAAGAACACTTAGATTCCAACCGTCGGGCATGCACTCGTCCGCCCATATTTTGCTAAGAAGCTGCTGCATGCACCTTACCAACTCCACGCCTCCGTACTTGAATAGCTCCGCAGGATACCATCAGCGCCCACGGCCTTGTTGTTTTTCAATCTGGTTATTGCTATTCTAACTTCGTCATAATCGTGCTGGGGGACATATGTTCCATCATCATCGATTGCGGGATCGGGTTCTTCATCTCTGCGCGGTGAATTGCTGCCTCCATTTAGGAGAGCAGAGAAGTATTCCCTCCATAATCTAAGCACTCTCTGGACAACAGTTACAAGGTCGCCGTTTTTATACCCCGTTAGTTTGCCCCGTTCTTAAAACCTTCCGTCTGTCGTCGTATTTTATGGTAGAATTTTCGGGCGTTATTCCTGGTGGCTAGCAGCTCAAGCTCCTCGCACTCACGCCTTTCTGCTTCTGCTTTTTCCTCCTGAAAAGGCGTCTCGCTTCCCTTTTCAACTCACGATAGCGTTCACACACTCCTCTTGTCGCGCTCGCTTTTAACGTAGCCCTGTAGGCAGCGTCTTTTCTTTCGGTTGCAACGCGGCATTCTTCATCGTACCAGTTGTTTTTTCGTGGCCGCCGGTAACCAATTTTTTCCTCGGCGGCAGTACGAAGTGCTTTGGAGATATGCTCCTACTGCTCCTGTATTCCTTCAGGATGAGTTGCGCTCTCAGAGAGCAGGTGTGAGAGTCGAGTTGCGAAATCATTGGCAGTCTGTTGTGATTTAAGCTTTTCGACGTCTAGCTTTCCTTGTGTTTTTTGTTCCTTGGTTTAGCCGCGTTGAGGCGGGTGCGTACATCTAAAACACTGGAGGCATGCCGTCCGTCTATCACATCGTGATCGATCTGATTTCGAGTATTTCGATCAGGAGACAGCCATGTAGCCTGATGTATCTTTTTATGCATGAACCTCGTGCTGGATATGACCATGTTTCGAGTACCGGCAAAGTCAATCAGCCTCAGTCCGTTAGGAGAAGTTTCATTGTGTAGGCTGAACTTTCCGACTGTAGGGCCAAAAACACCTTCTTAGCCCACCCTGGCGTTAGAGTCGCCAAGCACGACTTTTATATCATGACGGGGGCAGCGATCGCATGTGCGTTCTAATTGTTCATAAAAAGTGTCTTTCACCTCATCGTCTTTTTTCGCTGTCGGCGCATGGGCGCAGATGAATGATATATTAAAAAATTTTGCTTTTATTCGGATAGCGGCGAGACGCTCGTCCACAGGCGTGATCGCCAGCACTTGGTGACAAAGTCTCTCTCCCAACACGAATCCGACGCCGAAACTGCGCTTATTCGTATGGCCACTCCAATAGATGTCACAATTTTTGATCATCTTTCTTCCTTGCTTCGTCCAGCGCATTTCTTGGATGGCGGTGTTGTCAGATTTTGCTTTGACGAGGACATCAACCAGCCGGGTATCTGCACCAATCCCATTCAGGGAGCGGATGTTCCAGGTACATGCCCTCAATTCATTGTCCTTCAAGCGTGTGCCATGGTCGTCATCAATAGAGAGTGTATTTATCCGAGGCTTGTTGTTATATTTCATTGGAGTATGGTTTTACGTGGCGGTTCCCAAGCCCAGCGCACAACCCGCTCAGCGGGGGTGAAAATATTACTTGCACGTTTATATAGCGAGCCGCTTGCTCCAAGACAGACGCCCGCTTGCAGCCGCACCTAGAGGTGTACAGACGCTGCCGATGAGATCTCCCCCGGCTAGCCCTTAAACCGATTATGTCAGAGTGACCTAGCCAGGTTGTCGCCTTGTCACATTAGCTCACCGCTAAACGGATCTTTAGCGGCTACCCAGGGGATACTTGGCCGCAAGCGACCGGCAGTAGTGAGCTGCTTTAACCACATGCAAAAGAATCGCTCTGGCCATTCCCAGGTGAATGGCAGTCAGAAGCTTTCCCCACTTTCGTGGACTTCTACACACGGCTCCACCCTCCCAATGGAAAATATCCAACCATGTCGAAAAAATAATGTATGATTGGCAAACAAATGTGTTTGGAATTTCCATTGTTAGTAATACAAATATCGCTCATTATGCAAAACATAAAATTTTATAGGAAATATCCACGTAATCATAAGGAAATAAAAACAAGTTTCAATCTAATCGTTAATAAATTTATTTGGGATATAACAACCTTTGGTTAGACAACTGATCATGATGATGAATGACAACTTAGAGGATCGTTCCAGTTGGAAGTGAAGCTATCAACCTAAGTAGTATTACTCACATATTGTTTGAGCGTTTTGTTTAGTCGTAAAACAATACGCACTCCCCCGCAAGGTATTCGTCGCAAACATCTATAGACACGATTATTTGTAGGTGGGTATGTATGTACCCATATGCCTACATAAGCGCTCACGATATACCGTAACATCCAGCAATGTACTTGTATGTACAAAACAATCAGTGCATAGCCATAACGTTATCCAAAATAGTGGATATATTTATTTTGGATATAACAAAATTGGCTAGACTTAAGGATGAAACCATAAAGAATCATTGCTAAATTAAAGCTTTTGGATGCCAACCTGCGAATCCAACATTTTTTTACATATTGTCTGGGCAATTAGAAAAACCGCCGTTTTCGATCATACATCTTCTCTATATATATAAAAAGAAGTGTACATTTTGATTGTCACTCCATAACTCGAGAACGGATAGAAAGATTGCCGTGAAATTTTTAGGAAAGATACAGGAAGGAGAGATGATGGTTAGTTGATTTTGAAATCCCAAATCGGTTTAGCCATTCTTGAGTTATGATTTTTTTTTTTATATAATATATAAAATTCTTCTGTCACGGTGTTAGAGGCTTAACTCCTCCGAAACGGCTGAACCGATTCTCATGAAATTTTGTGATCATGTTGGGTAGGTCTGAAAATCGGCCAACGTCTACCTTTTTTTTCGCTACGTGCCTAGGGTCTTGAGATCAAAACGTGGACCCGGGTACCCCTAGAATGTGTTTATACAATATGGACATCAAATGAAAGCTGTTGATGAGTGCTCTAGTACAGGATAATTTTCATACAACTGGGAGGCTAGGGTCTCGAGATATAGCCCAAAACGTGGACCCGGGTACCCCTAGAATGTGTTTATACAATATGGATATCAAATGAAAGCTGTTGATGAGTGCTATAGTAGAGGATAGTTTTCATACAACTGGGAGGCTAGGGTCTCGATATAGAGCCCAAAACGTGGACCCGGGTACCCCTAGAATGTGTTTATACAATATGGATATCAAATGAAAGCTGTTGATGAGTGATATAGTACAGGATAATTTTCATACAACTGGGACGCTAGGGTCTCGAGATATAGCCCAAAACATGGACCCGGATACACCTAGAATGTGTTTTTATATTATGGGTATCAAACTGAAGTTGTTGATGTGTGCTATAGTACAGGATAATTTTCATACAACTGGGACGCTAGGGTCTCGAGATATAGCCCAAGACATGGACCCGGATACACCTAGAATGTGTTTTTATATTATGGGTATCAAATTGAAGTTGTTGATGTGTGCTATAATACAGAGTAAGTTTTACACCGCTGAGTGACTAGGGTCTCGAGATATAGGCCAAAACATGGACCTGGATGCCCCTAGAATGTGTGTGTATTATGGATATCAAATGAAAGCTGTTGCTAAGAGCTCTAAAGTTCATTGTGATATTCGATTTAGTCGCATCAACCTGGCAAAACTGAAAAATATGCATGCGAAGCGGAAATAAAGACAAGAATTAATAATACCCACATACCTATTTACATACGTCCTATTCGATTTGCCTGAAATTTTGTATATAAATTTGCCTATATTAGTATTTACGATGCTTTTTATAGTATACCAGAGACGGACTGGGACTGGTATTAGGACTAGGACTGGGACTGAAACTGAGACTCCGAGTGGGACTGGGACTGAGACTCCGAATGGGACTGGAACAAAATGCATACCACCCTCCGGGGCTGGCAATAAGAGATGAAGAAGAAGGAGAAAAACTTGAGGGAAGAGAAAAGAGGGAAGGAGACTGAGAAAGAGATGGAATGAGACGAAGATGGAGATAAAGCAAAAAAGACGGAAGGAGGAGTGAATAAAAAGATTAGGAAAAAGTGTAGAGGGGTAGGGCAGAGTTAGACGGAAAAAGCTTATTAAAATGTATGCAGGAAGGAGGAGTGAATAAAAAGATTAGGAAAAAGTGTAGAGGGGTAGGGCAGAGTTAGACGGAAAAAGCTTATTAAAATGTATGCAGGTAGGCAAGAACAACGTCTGCCGGATCTGCTAGTTATTTTATATAATGAGTGTAGTAAAATATGCACATGAGTGTATACTTACCGGAGAATATGTTTAGATCAACGCTCATATACCATTCGCCCTATATGATGTATGTATATATTCGCCTCGATAAGCCCTTACGATTTACTATTGCATCTTAAATTATCCCGTGCATGCAACAAAGGAGAATTTTTCTTTCAACAAAGCGGAAAAACAAAAATAATTTAAAAAAAAAATTAAAAACAATCAAAAATAATTAAAAAAAAACCAAA